>NC_143581.1:178940333-179240333 GCF_048544385.1 Mastigoproctus giganteus
CTCTCATATAAAATGTTTATAACTTACAGGAAGAAACCTACGATCGTGTATCTCGAGGGTGACGCCTATCCCGTCCTTTTTATGCAGCGGTTCTGTATACCATATTACTTGCCCTGATTGCAGTAGTTGTTACTCTCGGTTAACCTTGCTGCCAGCAAGTCCGAAGAGGGTGATTATCTCATTGTATAAGGCAATGTTAGGACACATCTGGAATATTGCATACAGCTTTGGAAACCTCATTTTGGAAGGGACATAGTATCTGTTGCAAAGGGTTCACAGAAGGGTAATAAGGTTATTTGTAGTCACAAAAGGTTATTCTTACAAGAAAGACTAAGGTTCTGTAAATTGGACTCTTCAGAAACTAGAAATTTGTGCAATGGCCTAATTGAACAGGCGCCTCCGTAGCCAGGTGGAAGGAGCAGCAGTGCGTATCACACGCTTCTTGATTAGACTGGGGTTCGAGCCCGTCACCACCAAATACAGAGGATGCGGAAAGGTCAGGAATGACCACCGCATATTCCCGGAGCAATATGGCCTTAGTTGCTAATGCTCCTAAAACCAAATAACAAACAAAGCCTAATCGAAGTGTATAAGGTTTTGAAAGAACCTTAATAAACCAAACTGAATGCTGATTATAAAATAAACTAAATGCAGATGACACCTTTCTGAGGTGAAACATACAAGGGAGCATAAATTTAAATTATAAAGGATGCTTGCAGAATAGTTGTGCAAAAATCTGCATTCAGCCAAAAAAGGAATCAGTTGTTGAAATAAACTTCCTAATAATGTCGAGGATATATAGTGAAATAAATTGAAGGAATACTTAGACAAATTATTTGGTACAAATGGGGAAATATTTTTTTTTTTTTTGTCTGTCGCCATGCAACTCTTGCTCTCTTGTATCATTTTGCCAAAATGGATACTATACAGTGTATTGTATACAGATTATGAATTTCCTGTGAATGAACTGTAATTTGATTAACCAGCATCCCACACCTCATCTTAGCATTAGTAAAGGCATATGATGCAAGAAAGCAAGCTTATACAGCATCAGCTTAAAAAAAAAAAACCCCTTCCCATTTCACTTATCCAAATGTTTGTCTAGTTCTGCCTTGAATTTATTTAAGCTATCAACTTCCACAACGACAGATGGAAGTTTGTTCCAGCAATCAACTACCCGCTGGCTGAAGGAAAACTTCCACACAGCTATTCAACAACTGTCTATCCTCAGTTTCAGTTTATGTCCCCTCAGGTTTGTAATCTGAGCAAGAGGAAGAATCCCATCAGCATTGAGCCTGCTCAATCCATTTAAGGCCTTGTACATCTCAGTCAGATCACCTCGCAGGTGCCTAGTCTCCAGATGTTACAATTTGCAGAACTTAAGCCTTTCTTCATAAGAGCACCCCATTGTTCCCCTCACCAGTCTCATCTTTCTCTGTACTTGTTCTAGCAACTCTACATCCTTCCTAAAATAAGGTTTCCACACCTGTATGCACTCAAGGTGTGGTCTGACCATTGCCTTATATAAGAGGATAATCACCTCCTTTTCCTTGCTCACAACATTCCTGTATATCATTGACAAGACCCCTTGCTGCCTACTCTGGGCAGTGCAGTGGAAACAGGCTGCCTACACTGCTCAGAAAACTTCATATCTGACTGTACAATTGTCCCCACGTCTCTTTCATTCTCCACTTCCCTGAGTGTAACACCACCCAGTTGGTACATTTCTCTGGGGTTACTGCTACCCGTATGCAGTACTTTGTATTTGTCAATGTTAAACTTTGATAACAATTTTTGTTAAACAATGATAACACTGAACAACAAATTTTGGTTCATATCTTGTTACTGGTATGAAAGTAAGTTTATCGATTTTGCAGTGCTTAAAATGGCAGAGTGGCTCTTGTTTTTGAAAAAAATAGTTTTTTATATTTATACCAGGTATTTTTTTATTTATATGGCAGTAAGATGTAGCTACAAACATACCTGTATCAAACATAGGACCATTTTGCCTTTCGCTTGTATTCAGCTTTGGGAGCATCCCTTTTCACCATCCAACAATAATCAGCTAACATGGCGGCACTCCATTTGCTTTTGTATCCTTGTTTCATTGCTGTGATGTTTTTATGGAAGTGATCACCATGTTTGTCGCTGATGGCACCACAGTTTGGCTTGAAGAAATTCAGATGTGAGTGTAAGAAATGCATCTTCAGTGACATGTTTTTCGTGAGTAAAGTGTAAAGGTCAGAGATTTAAAAATGTATGGATATTGTAAGTGAAATGTCATGTAACATTGTTCTTTGGACCTTTTAGCCATTGGGCCCCTAATGGGACCATTGTTGCCCACACAGCCCCATGGAGGCAAGTCAGGTACACCACTATTTTTAGATAGTGCTCTGGCAGGTCCCGCCACCTAATTTCCTGAGATTTCAGTGGCTAGGACCCCAAAAAAAAAAAAAAAAAAAAAAATCTTGGGGAGACGCTGGAATTGGAAAAGCCAAAACGTTGATGAGCACAGTTCAATTTTACATAGTTAAATTTAGACGTGTGGGGCATGCACTGGTGTATAGGTAGAGTAGGCGGGGGGGAGACTGAAGACTGATTTACACGAATATTCAGAGAAAAACGCGTCGAACCTTGGTGAGACGAGTCGCAATCACCACAAGAAATGTTGTATACCAGGTCATTAATTTGTGTTGCGAACGCGGAACGAACCAAGCGATTGTTCAGTATAGTGTGTAATTTCTGTATTGGCCTGGCCACAATTTTAAATTCGGTATCTTTAAAGAATCTGTTAAGCTGTTTGTGCCATTATTCAACATATGGGACAGAAATAAAGTATTTTTTGATATTATATTGTTGGTTGTGTAGTATTTTGTATCCTATCCTTAGCCTGTACCCTAATTCGGTTTATTGTAGCAAGGGGATAACCCCTGTTTAAGAACCTGCTAGTTAATAAATCATGCGGCACCAGGTGTTCCCCATCTCCGCATTGCTTTCTTTGTGGGTGTACCAGTTTGCCGGGAATGCCAGAGGTTTAAAAGTGTGTGGGTATTGTATTTGTATTTCTGATCCCAAAGCAGATTCCGTTGTTGAATATTTATAGGCATTTAGAAATTGATTAAAGATAATCGATCTTTTGTAGGTGAATGGGTGATAGCTATTATAATATAGAAGCATACCGATGTTTGTAGGTTTTCGATAGATGTTAAATTGGATTTTATTCGAGTCCCAAGTAAGTGTGAAATTTAGAAAGTTTAATGATTTTGTATCCGCATCCTCCCTTTCCAATGTAAATTTGAGTCTAGAATGAAAATTAAACAAATGTAAAATGTCTTGGATAGTGCTACTATCAGTAATAACTAGAACACATCGTCTAAATACCTCCCATAGTATGTGATATGGGGTCGAAAAGGTGTCAAATGTATATGCTCAATCGTTGAGAGATAGATCTCTGGGGTGGATGGGATATATCCATTTATAATAAAGGAGGCGGCAAAGCAACTAAGCAAACCCTTAGCCATAATTATGAGAGCATCCTTGGACTCAGGGAAGGTCCCACGGACTGGAGATGTGCAAATGTATCCCCAATTCACAAAGGGGGATCGAAGGGGGACACGAGTAATTACAGACCAGTTAGTTTAACTTCTGTACCTTGTAAAATAATGGAGTCACTGGTTAAAGATGCATTGCAGGATCATCTAGACAAGACTGCAGCAGTAATTCAGACACAGCATGGGTTTGTTAAGGGAAAGTCTTGTCTGACAAATTTGATAGGATATTATGATGTGATTACAAATGAACTGGATGCAAAAAATAATTTTGATGTCATATATTTGGATTTCAGGAAAGCTTTTGACACTGTTGTGCATGGAAGACTATTGTACAAATTGGATCAGAATGGTATTAAGGGTAAGTTGCTATAATGGATAAAAGGATGGTTGAGTGGGAGAAGACAGATGGTGATAATTAATGGGTGCTGCTCTTCGTGGACTAATATTATTAGTGGAGTCCCACAGGGTTCGGTGTTGGGTCCTCTGTTGTTTTGTGTATATTTATCAATGATATTGATGAAGGTATATCAGGCTTAGTGTCGAAGTTTGCAGATGATACGAAGGTTGGCAGGGTTGTTAATGACAGTAATGGCAGTGTGCTACTGCAACAGGATCTAGATAATTTGGGTAGATGGGCTAAGAAGTGGCAACTGAAATTTAACCTTGAAAAATGCAAAGTACTGCATATGGGTAGAAGTAACCCCAGACAAACGTAACAACTGTGTGGTACTACACTTAAGGTGATAGAAAATGAAAAAGACCTGGGAGTAATTGTGCAGTCAGATATGAAGTTTTCTGAGCAATGCAGACAGGCTGCCAGGGCAGGTCATGGGGTTTTGTCAATGATATATAGGAATTTTGCTAGCAGGGAAATGGAGGTGATTGTCCTGTATAAGGCAATGGTCAGGCCACGCCTTGAGTACTGCGCAGGTCTGGAGGCCTCATTTTAGGAAGGATGTAGATTTGCTTGAGCGTGTACAGAGAAGGACAACAAGATTGGTGAGGGAAACGAAGGGATCCTCTTACCAAGAGAGGCTTAAGTTCTGCAAATTTCAGAATCTGAAGACTAGACACTTGCAAGGTGATCTCATTAAGGTATATAAGGCCTTGAATGGTTTGAGCAGGTGCAATGCTGATGGGATCCTTCCACTTGTTCAGATTACGAACCTAAGGGAGCATAAATTCAAATTAAGAAAAGACAGATGTAGAATAGATGTGGGAAAATTTGCCTTTAGTCAGTGGGTGGTTAATTGCTGGAACAAACTTCCATCTGTCGCTGTGGAAGTTGATAGGTTAAATAAATATAAGGAGGAACTGGACAGGCATTTGGAGGGAATGGTGGATTTTTTTTTTTTTTTTTTTTGGCTGATGCTGCGTAAGCTTATACACCTGCTTTCTTGCATCACATGCCATTATTATTAAGCCAATCAGGCTCAAACCCATTGGCAATCCAAAAATTTGTTTGTACACCTTGTCTCAAAAGGTGATATAGTTGGCCTCAACTAACAGTTTAATTAAGTGAAAATTTTCCTTAGGTAGCTTCGTATAATTAATCGGTATCGAGTTATTATTTAACATCCCAAATAATATCTAATCTGTATTCAATGTTTACATTTGTATATAACGAGGTAACATCTAGTGAGAATAAATTATCATTGTTGCCAAGTCTGCAGTCTTTAAGATTATTAAATAATGTATTGTAGTTCTTAATCCCAAATTGTATTACCTGTCTAAAGGGTTTTATAATGCTGTATACATGTGTGGCTAAGTATGAAAATGCTGAGTATCTGTAGGAAACAATAGGTCGAAAAGGAAATGCAGTCTTGTGTAATTTTACTTGACCGAAAAGTCCAGGAATATTGTATTTTCTGGCCTTCAATTCCTTTAACTGAGCCATAGTAATGTAGTCGTTTTTTCGATACGTGGTTAATGTTTTATTGTATTGATTGACCAAATTGGTAAACAGTGCCGGGTCTACTTCAAGATAAGTGGAGGTATCTGAAACAACTGAATCTAACTTAATATAATCAGGTTTATCTAGTATTATCACTGTATCTCCTTTATCTGCCCTCTGTATAATAATGTTCGTATTTTCCCGAAGTTCTCGTAAAGCTGAACTGACATGTATATTCAATTTAGGAAGTCGCGTTTCTTTTATGTTATTTACTACCTGGTTAACCTGTTGAATAAATAAATCTTTGTGTGGAACATTACGCAGTCCAAGTTCAATATCAATTACGCATTATTGTTTAGGTAGTTTCCGAGGTGGTAATTTCAAAACAACGTCGTTCCGAAGTTTGCCAGGATTAATTTAAATCAAAAAATTTCGGGCATATAACAACTAACACTGGCCACATCGCGTAATATCGTTAAGCTTGCCTTAAAATCTCGATATTCGAATAAACAAAAATACCTTTCCCAGGTTAGGAAGCTTCGCAATAAATTAAAAAATTATCTACATCCGAACGATTGGTCTGTATTGAAGACTTCCATAGATTTGCGACGGGAAGCACAGGCCTCAGAAATAATAAACAGACACGTTAATGAATTGCAAACATTATCGGAAAGGTCAAGACACGTTTATGTGAATTCTAACACATTGTTGCGGGCTTGCGACAAAGTACATACGAGTTGGGTGATAACCCCACCACAGACACACAACATACTACCACAGATATGTCAGCTTCACAGAAAACTTCACGAATACGTCAGCCACAGAAAAGTTCACGAACACCCCCTCACCCAGTATTCAACGAACCGACATATCAACAGGTTACAAATATTTCCTCGTGTACGCTATCGCAGGACCAGATTTCACTTTTATCCAAAGGATTAAATTATAATTTACGTACTAGATAAACCTGATTATATTAATAAGTTACATTCAGTTGTTTCAGATATATAAACCTGATTATATTAATAAGTTACATTCAGTTGTTTCAGATACCTCCACTTATCTTGAATATATGTGGAAACCGAGTTACTCAACTTCCAGCAGCACCAACATGAGGTATTTCCTAGTAGCCATTTCTGAAATGTATAAACCCACTGGCGAGGACAGTGAATGAAGGTCTCTCCATGATCAGGTTAGTTTGTGGTTTTCTTTCCGAAATTAAAAAAATAAGCAATTTTGTGCAGTAACAAAGAGCCATTTCTTTGTTAATGCATGTGGAATTGCCCAGTTTTATTCGATTCCAAAAGCGGGGGTTACGGCGCAGCAGCCCCCACCGAAAATTTGAAAAATAAGCAATTTTGTAGACATTTTGTGCAGTATCAAATAGCCATTTCTTTGTTAATGCTCATAAAATATAGCCTAAAAAAACATGCATTTCTGTTTGTTTTATTTTTAATAATTGTTCATTTGCCGTTCCTTTTCTTTCGCGAAATTTCATTTTAAATTGCCTTTCCCGATTTTTTTTTCTTCTTTCCGGCTATATCCAACTTATTCAAATGTCACGTGACATTTTGTGATCCTCGAAAAACGTGTATTTTTGTAACTTGAAATTTTAAATTTATTGGATTTCTCTTGTTTTCCGTCACCATACTTGTGGCTGTGCCACGTGCCATCTGTGTGTCACTTGATATCGGCCGGGCGAGAAGAAGAGAGGTAACGCAGTGAGTGAGCAGAGTCACAATCTGTTAATCACTTCTTTCTCCCCCCCCTCTTCTCCTTGCCGCCATTTTGAAGGGTGCACCATAAACTTTTAAATTACGTTAATTCTTTTTAATATTTTTGGTAAAATCCAGAACATGGTGCCCCTTTGAAAATCATGTCGAGAAAAAGAGGGGGAAAGCAGTGACGTACGGTTCATAACTCCGCCCACTCATGCGTTCCCCCTCTTCTTCTCGACAACTGCACGTGGCGAATGTCCTGCGACATAACAGTATGGTGGAGCTGAAAAACAACGAAATTAATACAGCAATTTTTTCGGAGCAGCAACCAAAATAATTATACTTAAAAATAACACACTAATTTCTTTTTCAAAACGAAAAAAAAAAAATAATGAGACACAGTAAACGGCCAATTTTCAGCAAATAACTCCTGAAGTCCCGTAAAAAGGTAACCTAAAAACCTAACCATTTTTCACTAAACACAAATGAAAGACAATTAAAAACGTAACTCCCATTATATATATATTTTTTTTCATGCAACGACTGGTTTTTGCTTGAATCCTTCCCGAAGTCGCGTAAAAACCTAACCTTTTTTTGCTAAACAGAAACGAAAGTCAGTTAACATGTGCAACAAACAATAAAATTGCTCTTTGCATAAGTACAAAATGGCAACGTAGAATTTTTTTTTTTTGAAAAGACCGCAACGGACACAATACTAGGTTAATGATACGTGAAAATAACACAGAAATACAAATCAAACTAAACTCACGTCATCAGTGGAACGGGATAACGACAAACTTAGGACCAGGAGGCAATTAGCAGCAAAGCAACAAGTAGCAGCTGAGCACTGTACACAGTAGACGCCAGCATTCAAAAGAAAGAATACACAACAAATTTCGCAATTAGCACTCCAGTGACGTCCGCGTGAAACGAAGAGGGGATGCATCAGTAGGCGGGGTCACACCCTGTCAATCACTGCTTTCCCCCGTTCTGACAGCCAATTACAAGGGGGCACTGTATATTGGAGTAAGGCCATATTTTTAATAGTTAAATTGATTTTAATTGTGTTAAATTGGTTTTTGGTAGGGATTCAGAAACGGGTACCCCTTTCAAAATGGCGGCGAGGAGAGGAGGGGGAAAGTAATGATTGACGGGTTGTGACTCCGCCCACTCAACGCATACCCCCTCCTCTCCTTGCCCTGTGAATGTCAAGTGACACGCGGACGGCACATGGCACAGCAACAAATAAGGCAGCTGAAAACAAAGGATAAATCCAATACATTTAAAAATTCAAGTTAGAAAAATGCAGGTTTTTTGCGATCACAAAATGTCACGTGACATTTGAATAAGTCGGATATAGCTGAAAAGGGGAGGAGGTAATTTAAAAGGAAATTTTGCGAAAGAAAAGGAACGGCAAATCAACAATTTTTAAAAATAAAACAAACAAAAGCTGAAAAGGAAAAATATTTGGGGATCGCAGTATGTCACGAGACATCACAAATGTGGAGCTGAAATGAAGAATAAGAAAAGGCAATTTAAAAAAACCAAGAAATAAAAATTTACACGAAATGCAATCACTGATTCTTTTCACCCATACATAACTAGACTGTTTCGTGAGCATTAACAATGATAATTTCTGATGCGAGTGAACACAAATGCTTTTTTTTTTTTTTAAATTTTTTGTGGGGGCTGCTGCCCCCTAACCCCTGCTGTTTTTCCCTCACAAAATTGGAGCTTAATAGAACGAACAAAAAGCAACGGCAAATCAATATTTGAAAAAATATAAATGCACGTTTCTCTATGCTACTTTATGAGCATTAATAATGAAAAAGACTGAAAAGAAGAAAAAGAAAAGGTAATTTTAGGGGAAATTTTATGAAACAAACAAAAATGCACGTTTTTCTATGATATTTAGGTAATTCTACAGAACACGGTGCCCATTTGAAAATCACGTCGAGAAGAGGGGAAAGCAGTGACGTACGGTTCGTAACTCCGCCCACTCACTGCGTTACCCCTCTTCTTCTCGACGACTGCACGTGGCAAATGTCACGCGACATAACAGTATGGCAAAGCTGAAAAACAACGAAATTAACAGCAATACGGCAATTTTTTCGGAGCAGCAACTAAAATAATTACACACAAAAATAATACAGTATTTTTTTTTTTTTTCAAAATGAAACAAACTAATGAGATGCAGTAAACGACCAATTTTCACTAAATAACTCCCGAAGTCGCGTAAAAAGGTAATCTAAAAACCTAACCATTTTTCACTAAACACAAATGAAAGTCAATGAAAAATGACACCCATAGTAATTTTTTTTTTCGTCAATGACCAGTTTTCGCTTGAATTCCTCCCGAAGTCGCGTAAAAACCTAACCATTTTTCTAAACAAATGAAAGTCAATTATAAACATGACACGTGTTATAATTTTTTTTCGTCCAGCGACTAATTATAGCTTGAATCCCTGCCGAAGTCATAAAAACCTAACCTTTTTCGCTAAACAGAAACAAAAATGCACGTTTTTCTATGCTATTTCTATGAAAAACAATCTGATTGAACTGAGACAAAGAAAAGCCACTCACTTCATCGGTTGGGTGTCCTCGTTCAATCCTCAGTTTCAGGTTCATACACTGAGCTCACAGCTTTTAAAAATTCCATAGGTAAATCGCTGCTGCTGGAATGTTTCCTTTGCCACATATACTCTCCGAGGTAGGAGTCGAACTGATCATTTACTTTTCTTAATGACAGTTGCCGTTTAATGGCACTCCATGTTCCCTCGATTTTGTTAGTGTTTGCCCCTGTTTCCTGTGAAAATTACCTGTGACAAAGGAGATTTCACTGCAGCAAGCAACAGGCACCCACACAAATCAAGAACTAACCAAAATGTGATTACGCAATCGTAATCAGCCAATCACAGAACTAAGTTAACTTTTTTTTTTTTTTAGTTAATTTTTTTACTTTTTTTTCAAGGGACTACTGTTCCCAGACCCCGTCTATGTGGGGGCTCCAGCCCCCACACCCCCGGAATTATTCAGCTGAGAACAATACCAATAAACAATAGTTAATTTTTTTTAATTTTTCAGTTTCGTATTGGGTTTCATAACGGGTGACACGCAGTGCATGTCACCCATGCCAGCTGTTTCCGTCTGTTAAGGAGATCATGTGACAATGGGTGGAGTCAGCACCCGTCAATCACGGCCATATCGCTAGCAGTCTGGAATGGGTACCCATTTCTGAATCTCGACCTGGTTTTTAATTATTTGTTACTATTATTATTATTATTAATAGCCATATAGTGCAAGGAAGCCTGAGGCTTATGCTGCACCAGCCAAAAAAACAAATTTCCAAGTTACCCTGAGAGAGAGAGAAAAATATAAAGGAATCACCAAAAAAGATAAGAATGATGATATCCGGCGGCTCACGACCCTGGGTGTGCCAAGCCCATACTTACCAGATGTAAGACCCTGGGGTTAATCGAACAGATAAATGAAATTGGAGAAAAGAAAATTTATCGAATAGATAAATGAAAGAGTATATAAATCGAACTGTAGTAAATAAAGAATTAAACTAAGTGAATCGAATAATCTGTCAATGTTATTCCTAAATTGATAGTAATAACATTTTACGGCACCCCCAACCCTAACAATGTTGCCTTTTTTATTTTGTGTATTGGTCAAGAGCTAGTTTCTCTACTGTCATAAATCATAACTTACCGGTACATTCGTTGGATTGCTACTAAGAGTAGCACAATGCATTTGTCACATAATGAATGTGGTCAGTTATAAATTTCACTACAAATTAATTATTTATTTCAGACAATTACATAAAAGGATAAGCCTTCAATAAAATGTTAGCATGAGTAACACTTACAAAACCAGGAGTTTTAAGGTTACCTTCGAAAATAAACGCAGACACTACCTGACTGCAGTCACATCCGTGCAATGGACATTCCATGGTAGGGTGGATTTGCAATTTGTACAGAGTGAACAGCTGTTTAGAAGAAAAGTAATGCTGAGAGCGAAAGAGAAAACCAAGTTTTTTAGATGCAGAGGAAGCAAAATTTGTAATGTGCTTGTGCCAAGAGAGATTAGAAGTAAGGGTGATCCCCAAAAGAGATATATCATCTTGCCTAGAAATCAGAGTGTCACCAATGATAAGCATAGGAGCAGAAGAATCCTTTTTGCGAGATATAAGACAAGACAGTTTTAGAAGGATTGAAATCAACTAAATTGTCTTTGCCCCACTGGAGAATTACCTGAAGATAGGGTTGAATTTGAAGGTTTCTGCAATTTTGTCCAGACACGATAGGAGGGAGTATATGATGAAAGCCTTGTCAATCAATTCTGCCCTGAAGAGATTGTGCAAGGCTCATGGGGTTGAAGTTTTTTCAGCCTGGTCTGTGCTTGTTAACAGGAGAGACTGCTTCTACACTAAAGGGATACATTTAATAAAAAGGGTACAAGAATATTTGCCTATGCTATCGAGGTAGTGTTAGGTGGGTTGGAAAACTGCTACCTTGGGGGGGGATACAAGTACTAATAGATTAACAGTAGCCACTGGCAGAGGTGAAAGTGATTTTTGCACTGCTTCTATTGGAATGTGCAGCAGCCTTGAAAACAAGATACCAAGGATTTCAGAGTTTGCTGGGAGTCATTGTGAAACAAGTAAATATATGGGCTGTGTTAGGGTAGCTAAGAATAGCTAAGAATAAGAACAGGTGCACGTATACTTGCTTGTACACTAATTCTAGGAGTGTAGTAAATAAATTTGATGAATTTGAGGTGCTGGTCAAAACATCAAAGGCAGATATTGTTGAGATATCAGAGACGTGGTGTCACACAGATATAAGGAATGAAGAATTGGAATTTTGGGAATACAATGTGTACAGGTAGGATAGGAAGGGAGGAGGGGTTATGCTATTATGTAAGAAATATGAAATCTAAGGAAGTGCATCCAGTTGATATGGGTGGACAGTGCAGTGTTGAATCAGTTTGGTGTCACCTAAGCACTGGGAAAGCAAAATTGAGAGTAGGAGTGTGCTATAGGCCTAATGACTCTGATGAGTATAATAAACAGCTGTTCAGAGAAATAGTGGGCCAGTAAATCAGATTGTCTTATAATGGGGGAATTATATTTCCCAGACATTGACTGGAACTTGTGATTTGGTTATTTGCACTTTAGCAAGGCTTTTGTGGATTTATTGGATGATTGTTTTCTACAGCAGCATGTTTGGGAAGCAACTAGAGGGAGTATTACTCTTGATTTGATTATCAGTAGTGATACTTCATGCATTAAGAATCAGCAGATAAAAGAGCCACCAAGTTGCAGTGATGACAGTGAGCTGATGTGAGATTTACTCAGAGGTGACTACCATCAGGGATAAAGGGAAGGGAAGGGTTTTTGCTTTCATAAAGGTAATTGCAGAGGTCTGAGACAGTTCTAAAAGTCTATACAGTGGGACCAACTGATGATGTTACCAATTGCAAATTGTAAATAGAAAGCATTCAAAGAATTAATCGTGGAATCTGCTAGGCTTTTCATACCAACTAAGAAATATTGTTTAAGGTTTAGGCCTAAATGGATGTTAGATGAACTAATGAGACATGGGGCACAGAAGAAAAATGCATGGGATACATATAAATTAATAGATGACAGCTGAAGCCTCTGGAAGATATAAGCTGGTCTGTAATCAAGCCACAAAGGAGGAGGCAGGCCAAGCCAGATTATGAGAAATCTTTGGCAAAGGATGCAAAGAAAAACAGCAGAGTTCTTTACTTATGCAAACTCTAGAAGGAAGGGGATGAATCAGATTGGTCCACTTGATATCAGTGGTTCAATTGTTGATGATCCTGCCCAGGTAGGTAAAAAACTGAATGAGTATTTTGTATCTACATTTACACATGAGGAGTCAGGGATGGAATACCAGAGGTGTATTAAACTATGGTAGTGAGTTAAATGATTTTTTAATAACTGAGAGAAAAGTGTAGGAGAAATTGTTGAAGATGAACATAAAAAAAGGCACCAGTGGTGGATGGGATCTATCCAGTTATATTAAAGGAAGTAAGCAAACCTTTAACCACAATTATGAGATTTTCCTTGGACTCAGGGGAGGTACCCATGGACTGGAGATGTGCATATGTGACCTGCCGACCGGGCTAGCTGGGTGGGTAAAGTGCCTGCCTGGCAACCCAAAGGTTGTGGGTTCGATTCCCGCCTCGAGCTTGGATCAAAGTACTGCAAAAACTTTGGGAGGTGCATTATGGCCACAGAAGCCTATGCGCCAACAACTACCAAAAAAAAAAAAAAATATGTGACCCCAATTCACAAAGGAGGATCAAAGGGTGACACGTAAATACAGACCTGTTAGTTTAACTTCTGTTCCAGGGAAATTAATGGAGCAACTCTTTAAAGAATCACTGCAGGGTCATTTAGACAACACTTCGGTTATAGTTCAGACACAGCATGGGTTTGTTGAGGAGGAGTCTTGTCTGACCAATTTTAATGGATACTATGATATGGTCACAAAGGAACTGGGCCGACCGGGCTAGCCGGGTGGGTCAAGTGCCTGCCTGGCAACCCAAAGGTCGCTGGTTCGAATCCCGCCTCGGGCTTGGATCACAGTACTGTAAAACCTTGGGAGGTGCATTATGGTCACAGAAGCCAATGCGCCAACAACTAAATAAAACAAAAAAAAACAAAGGAACTGGATGCAAATAATAATTTTGATATCTGAGGAAAGCTTTTGATATTGTTGCATATGGAAGACTACTGTACAAATCGGAGCAGTATGGCATTAAGAGTAAAATGCTGCTATGGATAAAGGGATGGTTGAGTGAGAGAAAACAGAGAGTGGTAATCAATGGTCACTGCTCTTTGTGGACTAATGTAATTGAGTGGAGTCCCCCGGGTTCAGTGTTGGGTCCATTGTTGTTTTCTGTATTTATTAATGATATTGCTGAAACTATATCAGGCTTAATGTCTAAGTTTGCAGGCGATATGCAGGTTGGCAGGGTTGTTAATGACAGTATGCTACTGCAAGAGGATCTAGAAACGTTGAGCAGATGGGCTGAGAGGTGGCAACTGAAGTTTAATATTGACAAATGTAAAGTACTGCATATGGGTAGCAGTAACCCCAGAGTAACATATCAACTGTGTGGTACTACATTCAAGGTGGTAGAGAATGAAAAGGATCTGGGAGTAATCGTGCAGTCAGATGTGAAGTTTTCTGAACAGTGCAGACAGTCTGCAAGAGTAGCTCATGGTGCCTTGTCAATGATATACAGGAATTTTTCTAGCAGAGATAAGGTGGTGATTATCCCCTTGTATAAGGCAATGGTCAGGCCCCACCTTGAATACTGTATATCAGGCCTCATTTTAAGAAGGATGTAGAACTGCTGGTACGAGTACAGAGAAGGGCAACAAGATTAGTGAATGGAACAAAAGGTTGCTCTTACAAAGAAAGGCTTAAGATTTGCAAATTACAGCATCTGGTGACTAGGCACCTAGGTGTATAAGGTGCCTAGTCACCAGATTCAGAATACCATCAGCATTGAGCAAGTTCAATGCTGATGGGATTCTGCTTCTTGCCCAGATTAATTGCCTGAGGGGATATAAGTGCAAATTGAGGAAAGATAATTGTACAATAGAAGTGCAGAAGTTTGCCTTTAGCCAACAATTTCTCAGTAAATCCACTCCACCTATCACATAGTGCCTGTTGTCTACCTTGGAAGCTACCAAGCTTCCATCTGTCGTAGAAGTTGACAGCTTAAATAAATTAAAAGCAGAACTGGACAAACATTTGATGCCAGTGGATGGGTGAAATGGGAAAGTTTTTTTTTTGGCTGATGCTGTATAAGCTTTCTTGCATCATATGCCTCTGCTAATGCTAAGATTTTCATTGTAGGTAACAAGACATTCTAATGATCATCATATTAGTAGACCCAATCTGTACCAACAGAACATACATTGCACCATGACACCATCTCCATGTGCTTGATTTGTAGACACAAGGCAGTCTGAATGCACGATCTCATGAGGCTCACATCACTCTTTCATCCTGCCGTTGGTATAAAAAAATGTACAATACAACTCCAGTCAAATCTTTTTATTGTTTATAGAAAGAGGTTGCCTTTGTATAGGTACATAACTACCTAATCCCAGATTCTTCATGGCCTGCCACATGGTTAGATTGGAAATGAATCTTTGCCTAAATTGAATTTTTCATTAATTTGCTGCTCACTGGATCTTCTCTTCTGACACAATTCAATTTAAATTCCTGTTGTCTCATTCTTGAAGTACTAAATTTCTATTATACATTTCTTCCCTGTAGAGCTGCATTCTCCTTTCGTCTTCACTCATTAACTTTTGAGATAGTTGTTGCTTTCAACACACCAGTGTTTTTCTCATTTGTGTCTCCTGCTAGACATGATCCAGTGATAACAACTTTCTAAAAATATGAAAGATTACCTGTCTTCCCAATGACTGGATTGACTAAGAAACCCCAGGAAAGGCACACAGTGTTTATCTGATACCAAGAAATTCATGATTATACCATGTGACATCTTACATTTATCTGTTGATAGTTAATTATCATTTGCAAAAGGTTCTAAATTTTTTGACTTGAGTGCATATATACTTCATAATATCATGTGTTTGACAAATAAATATATATATATACAATATTTGACTTTTATAATAAAGGTTTAATTTTTAATATCTTAAATTCAGTGCTTGTTGTTTTTTTTTTTTTTTTTTTTTGTTAAGTAGCATTAATGTCTTATAATGTTCAGCACACCATCATTTTTGCTGATTATCAGGTGGCTTGTTTTACGCTACATATTTATTAAATGTGGTTGTGTTTTTAGTTATATTTGTTATTAAAAACAAGGTTAGGTTAATATGTGTTTCATATTTTTAAGAGAATTTATCTGTGAAGGAAGATTAGGTTACTTTGAATTTGTTGAGTAGTGAGACTGCCCTGTGATAGCCACTTCATATAAGTTATGATGCAGTATGGTCTACTTCAGCCATGTCATGGAACATAAAGATTTTGCATTAGCCGATACTGTGTTATTGAGCAGAATAAAAAAATAAAAATAAATGAATGAAGCAACAGACTTTAAAATAGTTTATTGCATTTTGTGATGATATGCATTAATTTCAAAGAAAAGTTTGGAGATGCTTTCACACAATAACCCATTCTCAACGTTTGATGACTAAGTGCTATTGTAAATCAATGATCAAACTTAATTTTGTTATGATGTATTTCACAAGAATTAAGGTTTAACTGGAATTCTTCAATAGTCCTTAGTCATAAAACATGAAGAATGGGTTAGACAAAATACTTTTAACTTTCTAATGCTCAACGACATAATAGAACTTTCAAAGGCGCCTCTGTGGGCAGGAGCAGCAGTGCATAGCATGCGCTTCTTGATTAGACCGGGGTTCGAGCCCGTGACCACCAAATACGGAGGATGCGGAAAGGTCAGGGAATGACCACCGCATATCCCCTGAGCAATATGGCCTTAGTTGCTAATGCTCCTAAAAACCAAATAACAAACAAACAAGAACTTTCAAAAAATAGTGTCATCTGCTGTTCATTTTACTAATAAATGTCATGCACAGGGAGGTGCATTTTAGTATTAGTATTGCTGTAGCCGAGTGGTGAAGTGCGAGGATGCATTAGTACACGTGACTGGAGTTTAAGCCTGTGACTGCTAAATATGTTGCTGTTTATGTTCTCTCTATCTTGTGATTCCTCTGATTGTGTGGTCATACTGGAGTATAAATAAAAAATTTTATTAAAAATAGGCAACAGTGCAAGGAAGCAAGACTTGTGTCTCTCTAGTTTATTATTTAATCTACTTCCAGGTATTTATCTAATTTTTTTTTAGATGCATTTGTAAATGGTTGAAGTTCATACTGTATTAGCTTTGCCATATCTACCAGCATTTAACAACTAGACTCCAAGTGAACAGGTATTCATAAAATGTTATATTTGGCTCTTTTAGAATGATTTGTCAAACTGTTTGAGATGCCATTAAAATCAGAATTGGACCGATAGAAATAAAACTTCCTATCATATCTCAGTTATCTGTATTGATGCAAATCAAAATATGCTTCTGGCATTTGAACATTACTCAAAGGAAAAGTTGGATTGATACTGTATCTTCAGCATATGTTTTTTTTGGGGGGGGGGGGGCTGGCAATGACTCCATAGCCCCTCCCACTTCCAGTTACTCCTACATACATATTGCTATAAATTTGGAACAGTAGTTCTGAACTTTTTCAAAGCTTCTGGACTTGTTAAGAATATTCTTAGGGACTTTTGCACAAAATTTATTTTTTTCTCCCCATTAAGCATTTTGCTGATTTGGGTTTAGGATAAGTCATTCTTTCTCTACTACTAGAGAAAGTCATTCTTTCTCTATTTAGCTCTTCACTATTTTTGTCCACCTGTCACTCACCATCCTGTCTGTATGTTTCCCCCTCCCCATTCTTTTTTTTTTTTTTTTTTTCCTATTATGTACCCATTCATTAATAGGTTGTATTTTACATAGTTTTCTCTTAATTTTCTCTTTATCCCTTAATTTCCCCACATTTAACTTTTATTTTTCGATGTTTTCATTTCTTTTTTTTTTTTTTTTTTTCCCCTGCTCTTCTCTTGTCTCAGCTGCATGTTATTGGTTGCTCTGGCTTTACGTATTTTAACTGATTAATGTTTGCATTGTTCCAAATTAACCCCCCCCCTCGTATTCTGCTCAATTTTAATATTTGTTTTGCTATTTAAAAATCCATATATAGTTAAACTTGATTACTTGCTCTGTCATTTTCCCATCCGATTCTAATTTACAGTGGTTCTTTTGCTATAGTTAGGCTCTGTTTTCTCTACGGATATTCCATATTATATTCTTTTTGCTTTCAGATTAAAATTATGTACCATTCTTTGAAAATAGTTTGCACTTTCTGTATCAACTGCATAGCAGATTATATTTAATTTTTTATCTTTTATTCTGATTCTATTGTTTATTTAATTAATCATCCATTATCACACAAAAGAGAGTAGGGCTCAATGAGTTTTCTTGTCTTATTCTTTAATTATTTCCATTTTTCTATTTCTCTAGTCTGTTTTGATTATGATAAATTTCATAAGAATAGGTTAACACAAAGCTTCAACTTTGTGGTATTGTAAATCCTGTCCCTCATAATTAAAGATAATTATTTCATTTGGGTTTTCAGTTGGGTAAGAAATAATTATACCATTTACTTTAAATAACTAAATTTTAACCTATATATCAAATAAAACAATGATAGAACCTTACAACTTTATAAAATAAAACTTTTTCATTGTAAATAAACAGAAAACAGTCACATTTCAAACCTGAGGCAAAAATTTGATTAACTTGGTTTAACCTATTTTCATCCCCCTCTAAAATCACCGGGCAACCTGGTACATTGTGCACCACTTGAAGAAATCCTCCCATCTTTTCCGTCATATAGTATGGTTGTCTTCTCAGGTTATGATGGGCATTGTAATGAGATTCAACCTTTATATTTTGAGGGTATAGCTCTAAAATGGTATACACAGTCTCATCACTGGATAGTCCAGTGAACTTAACTTAATAGTAACTCTTTAGGAGGCATCCGGGTCAGCTTGTGTATGTCTTGCTGCCTCTACTCTGCCAGATAGGGCACCTCCGTAGCCAGGTGGGAAAGAGCAGCAGTGCGTAGCACACGCTTCTTGATTAGACCGGGGGTTCGAGCCCGTCACCACAAATATGGAGGATGCGGAAAGGTCAGGGAATGACCACCGCATATCCCGGAGCAATGTGGCCTTAGTTGCTAATGCTTCTAAAAACCAAATAACAACATCTGCCTGATAGTGAATGGAGTCTGAGTAGTGTGTATGCACGCATGGGGTGTTGTCAAGGACGCATTATGTCAAAAGCTAAGTATATTTTTGCTGTATTCAAAAATTTCCTTACTTCAATAAATCTTGTCCCACCCACCCTTCTTTTACTACTGAATGCAGCATGAATAGTCAAACTAATAGAACAAACTTACCTATGAAAAGATCTAAACCTACCAAACACTTCCTCATTCATTTCACAAATATATGTGGTTTCAGTTCCAATCTCAATGATGTCAGTTTCCACTTACAGTATGCCAAACCCCATGTATTTTTCTGACAGAATCACAGTTATCAGGTGTTTCAACTACTGCTCATCTCAGTTGTCCAAATTATTTGTTGTATGATTCTTTTCGCTTCGAAGGTGGTACTTGTGCATATGACCATTCTAATATTCCCCGTTAAAGACTTAGTAATTTGGAATCTCCTCATACCCTTACCATTAGTAGAGGCATATGATGCAAGAAAGCAAGCTTATATATCATCAGTCAAAAAAAAAAAACCCTTCCTATTTCACCCATCCATTCACTCCAAATGTTTGTGTAGTTCTGTCTTGAGCTTATTTAAGTTGCTGACATCCACTACAACGGATGGAAGTTTGTTCCAGCTATCAACCACCAGCTGGCTAAAGGTGAATTTATGCATATCTCTTCTACAGTTGTCTTCCTCAGTTTGAATTTATGTCCCCTCGGGTGAGTAATCTGAGCAAGAGGAAGAATATAATTAGCATTGAGCTTGTTAAATCTATTCAAATCCTTCTACACCTCAATTAGATCATCTCGCAGGTGCCTAACTTCCAGAAGCTGCAATTTGCAGAACTAGCCTTTATTGGTAACACCAATCCTTTCTTCCACTCACCAATCTTGTTGCCTTCTCTGTACTCATTCCAGCAGCTTACATTTCCTAAAATGAGGCCTCCAGACCTGTATACAGTACTCGAGGTGTGGCCTAACCATTGCCCTATACAAGGAGACAATCACCCCCTTATCCCTGCTAGCAAAATTCCTGTATATCATTGACAAGACACCATGAGCTACACTTGAAGCCTTTTTGCACTGCTCAGAAAACTTCATATCGGACTGCACAATTACCCACAAAGATTTCTTGTAATCTGGCTTTGCCTGCCTTACCTCATTTGTAACTTGATTACAGACAAGCTTATATCTGCCGTAGGCTTCTGTGTCGCCTGATAACTTATATGCAACCCATACATTTCTCTTCTCTGCCATGAGCCTTATTAATTCATCTGACATCCATTTAGGCCTAAACCTTGAATAGTATTTCTTAGTTGGTATGAGAAGCCTAGTGGCCTCCAAATAAGTCCCATTTAGAATTCAATGTTGGTAACATCATCAGTTGATCCCACTGTACAGAATTTAAAAACTGTCTGAGACCCCTGTAGTCACCTTTACGAAACAAAAACCCTTCCCTTTACCCCTGATGGTAGTTACCTCTTTGAGTAAATCCCACTTCAGCACACTGTGATCACTGCCACCTAGTGGTTGCTTTATTTGCAGATTCTTAATGCATGAAGAATCACTACTGATAATCAGATCAAGAGTATTACTCCCTCTAGTTGCCTTCCGAACGTGCTGATGTAGAAAACAGTCATCCAATAAATCCACAAAAGCCTTGCTAGTGTGTGAGTGACCAATCCACAAATTCAGTTAAATCTCTGGGAAATTGAAATCCCCCATTATAAGACACACTGATTTACTGGCCCACTCTATTTCTCTGCACAATTGCTCATTATACTCATCAGATTCATTTGGCCTATAACACACACCTACTCTCATTTTCCCTTCCCAGTGCTTATATCACCACACTGATTGAATATTTCATTGTCCACCAAATTCCTTAGGATTTTGTGTGTTTCTTAACTAACAGCATCCATATACAGTTTATTTCTGTACACATTGTACTCCCAAAATTACAGTTCTGCACTGCTTATATCCATGTGGCACCACGTCTCTGATATCCCAACAATATCCACTTTTGATGTCTTGACCAGCACTTCAAATTTATTACTATACCTCCTAGCATCTGTGTACATGCAAGTATACATGGTGCCTCCATAGCCAGGTGGGCAGGAGCAGCAGTTTGTAGCACATGTTTCTTGATTAGATCAGGGTTCGAGCCCGTGACCACCAAATACAGAGGATGCGGAAAGGTCAGTTAATGACCACTGCATATCCCTGGAGCAATATGGCATTAGTTGCTAATGCTCCTAAAAACCAAATAACAAACAAACAAGCAAGTATACATACACTTATTCTTACTGTTAGTTACCCTAACACGACCTATGTATTTACTTGTTCCATGATGACATCCAGAAAAAAAAAAATTTTCAAAGCCCTTGAAATTCCCAGTACCTTGCTTTCCAGGCTGATGCTCATTCCAATAGAAGCAGTGCAAGAATCACTTTCACCTCTGCCTGTGGCTACCGTTAATCTATTATTCTGTGAATCCTCCCCCAAGCTAGCAGTTTTCTGACCCACGTAACACTGCCTCGATAGCATCAGCAAATATTCATGCACCCTTTCTATTTAAGTGTATCTGATCCCTGTAGAAAAAATCTCTCCTGTTAACAAGCATAGACCACACTGAAAAAAATTGTACTCCATGAGCCTTGCACAATCTCTCCAGGGCTGAATTGATTGAAAAGACTCATCATATACTCCCTCCTATCATGTCTGTGCAGATTTGCGGACACTTTCAAATTTAACCTTAACTTGCGACTTTTTTTTCAACATCGACCTGTATTTGTTAAGTAGTAAGTCTGCAGATCTCCCACTCTTAATGTCATTGTCAATAAAGGTTGACAACAGTATCAACCTTTGTGTCCTTAAAAAATGATAAAGTTGCCCCTTTGTAGACTATTCCTGGTCCTATTCCACCTATCCTTTTTTGCACAATATATTTTCCCTCTCCTTTACAATAGTCACCGACAATAACTAGCTCCTGTGGGACCAGCATATTCGGCCCTGAAGGTTGTTGCTGTGTTGCCTGATGATCAAGTACAAGCTCTGGCATTGTTATGGGCAGCTGAGAGCTTGATGGGGCCCCCAATTTAAGTCCTTCGATGGCATTTGCGCTGTCCTACACAGGGCTTTGTGCAGCTATCAGATTATCAATAAATATGCTCAATTTAATAAATTGTTCTATTATTATTAAATATTTGTTTGCATTGTTACAGTATTCATTCAATCAGCCCACTGAGCCATAAGGACAAAATAGTGTATTTAATTTAAGTTAGGAATGATATACTGTTAGTAATAGTGAAAATATTTACATGTTTGCAGAGTTATAAATAAAATGCATTTATACAAATTTAAATTTATATGAATACAAATTTATATGAACTATAAATAAAATGCATTTACAAAAAAATAATGTAAATATATGTATTTTTTCTGCAGTAATAAATATATCTATGTTCATTACTGCCCTACACATTGTGACAAAAAAAAAAAAAAAAAAGCTGGTTGAATCTTATCAAAATGAGAAGAATTTTTATGTCCCCCTTCCCACACATCTGTAGTCAAGTCAGTTAGTTGTGCTGGCTGCACAAATTTTCTTCCCAAACAGATTCTTCATGTAGCAAAGGAGGCATTCAACCGTGGAATGCACACAATACACTGACTCCCCCCCCCCAGTTGCTTTAACACAAAAAACAAAACAACGAACAACTATATTAATAATTGCATGATCATAAATTTTTAATTTAAATGTTGAACTTTTTAAAACTTATTTTAATCTCTTATTAAAAGTTTTTATTTTTTCTTTAATTGATGTATTCATTCAGAGAAACTAGTAATCGTTGCATAAATTGTTACTCTAAAAGTCTAATTTTTAAAATTCCTTTTATTATTTTAAGAGGTTTTTTTATTATTATTAAAAGAGTATTTTTTTTTTTATATTTTTTATTTTAATTGATCTATAGTAATACAAAAATTCAGAGAGAGACAGGTTCTGTCTTATTAAGTGTTTCATGCTTGATGTCTTTTCATTGCAGTACAGTAGTTCTCATGTTTGCCAAATATCCTTGACTTCATTTACATGTACTTTGTTAAGAGTACATATAAGTGAAGCTATCCCCACCAGTATAACAGATCTGCATTAGATAATGTGCTGTGTCATACAAATGTATTTTTGTTTATATCACTTTTGCAGCTTGTGATTATGTTTCCCTTTCCTAGCCAAAAGTAGATGTTTCAGTTCAGGAAGCTTGACATTTACCCAGGAAACTGGGGAATGTGAACTGAACGGAAATAACCTCTGTTGTAGTCTATTACTAGAAGTTTTTATAATTTTGTCAAATATGTATTGTTTATATTAGTGCATAATTTTTAAATAGAAAATACTCCAGTAATTTTCTGCAATCTTTTTCTTTGAAAAAGTTGACCTGAATAGCAGTAATGAATATTTTAAAACAGTGATGAATATAAATAAAAACATTTAAAAATAGATATGTTATCTCTGCATTCACATGACAAATTAACTACAAGTAGGTTTAAATTATTTTATTTATTTTTTATTTTCTAGTGTTTCTTAAATATTTCTGCATATTATAGGTAATATTTGAAAAGTTTTCAACTTAGTTTCTACTGTGAATATTTGTGTTTTTGATTTTTTTTAGGTTTTGAAAAATTTGCTAATTTAAGATTTTTTTTTTTTTGTTTCATTATATGAAAAAAAAAAGGGGGGGGATTAATAATTATCACAGGGCTCATATCTGGTGAGTATGGGCTTGGCACACCCAGTGTCCTGAGCTGTATATCATCATTTATCTCTTTCTTGGTGATTCTCTCTCTCTCTCTCTCTCTCTCTCTCTCTCTCTCTCTCTCTCTCTCTCTCTCTCAGGGTAACTCAGAAATTTTTTTTAGCTGGTGCAGCAAAAGCCTCAGGGTTCCTTGCACTATATGGCTAGTAATAATAGTAATGTGATAATTATTAAAACTGAGGGAATTTTTGTTCAGAAATCAGGAAAACAGAGGGAATTTTTGTTCAGAAATCAGGAAAACCGAGGGAATTTTTGTTCAGAAATCAGGAAAAATAAGTTTCAATATAAAATTAGAGAAAATTATAAAATTTTTTTAGTTTTCAACAGCAAAATGGCTGTAAAAGAAAGTTGTGTAACTGCTTAACCATAGCTGCTTATATCTTTACCATTCAATTTATTGTGAATAATTATAAGTAGAAATAATCAGCACTTTTTTTTTGTAAAAAAATAGGTGCTGGTACTCATTTTTTGCTATCAGAAAAATTCATAATTAAAAGGATATAGTAGTAGTAGTGGAGGCATATGATGCAAGAAAGCAAGCTTATGTAGCTTCAGCCAAAAAAAAAACATTTCACACATCCATTCTCTCTAAATGTTTATCCAGTTCCTCCTTGAATTTATTTAAGCTGCCAACTTCCACAATGACATATGGAAGTTTGTTCCAGCAATCAACTACCCGCTAGCTAAAGGCAAATATCCACATATCTATTCTATAACTGTCTTTCCTCAATTTGAATTAATGCCCCCTCAGGTTTGTAATTTGAGCAAGAGGAAGAATCCCATCAGCATTGAGCCTGCTCAACCCATTCAAGGCCTTATCCACCTCATTCAGATCCAGAAGTGCCTAGTCTCGAGATGCTGAAATTTGCAGAACTTAGAGAATATGAGGAAATGAAACATTCAGCAGTAGACAGAGATGTATGTTTGCAGCGAAAAGGGGAAGCCTTTACAGTTTGATGATGATAATTGATAAAGCTTTTCTTGGTAAGACCACCCCTTTGTTCCCCTCAACAATCTTGTTGCCCTTCTCTGTACTTGCTCAAGCAACTCCCCATCCTTCCTAAAATGGGGCCTCCATACCTGTAGGCAGTACTCAATGGTCAGCATGGCCTGACCATTGCCTTATAAAAGTAAACTAAAAAAAATTTTCCTGATACTCTTTGTTCTTTCGGTAGTAATATTTTTGGAATAAGAACAAAAAATTAAGTAGTAGTAGTGGCATGTGATGCAAGAAAGCAAGTGTATGAGTTTATGCAGCATCAGCCAAAAAAAAATTGAATGGAAGTTTGTTCCAGCAATTAATGACCCGCTGGCTAAAGGCAAATTCCCGCACATCTATTCTACATCTGTCTTTCCTCAATTTGAATTTATGCTCCCTTAGGTTTGTAGTCTGAACAAGTGGAAGAATCCCATCAGAATTCAGCCTGCTCAACCCATTCAAGGCCTTGTACACCTCAATCAGATGACCTCGTAGGTGCCTAGTCTCCAGCCGCTGCAATTTACAGAACATAAGCCTCTCTTGGTAAGAGGATCCCTTCATTCCTCTCACCAATCTTGTTGCGCTCCTCTGTACACGCTCAAGCAAATCTACATCCTTCCTAAAATGAGGCCTACAGACCTGTACGCGGTATTCAAGGCGTGGCCTGACCATTGCCTTATACAGAGGGACAATCACCTCCTTTTCTCTGCTAGCAAAATTCCTGTATATCATTGACAAAACCCCATGACCTGCTCTGGCAGCCTGTCTGCATTGCTCAGAAAACTTCATATCTGACTGCACAATTACTCCCAGATTTTTTTTGTTTTCTACCACCTTAAGTGTAGTACCACACAGTTGGTATGTTTCTCTGGGGTTACTTCTACCCATATGCAGTACTTTGCATTTGTCAATGTTAAACTTCTGTTGCCACTTCTCAGGCCATCTGCCCAAATTTTCTAGATCCTGTTGCAGTAGCACACTGCCATTACTGTCATTAACAACCCTGCCAACCTTTGTATCATCTGTAAACTTCGACACTAAGCCTGATATACCTTCATCAATATCATTGATACATATAAAAAACAACAGTGGACCCAACACCGAACCCTGTGGGACTCCACTAATAAAATTAGTCCACGAAGAGCAGCACCCATTAATTACCACCCTCTGTCTTCTCCTACCCAATCATCCTTTTATCCATTGTAGCAACTTACCCTTAATACTATTCTGCTCCAATTTGTATAGTAGTCTTCCATGCGCAACAGTGTCAAAAGCTTTCCTGAAGTCCAAGTATATGATATCAAAATTATTTTTTGCATTGTAACCACATCATAATTGTTGTTTGTTTGTTATTTGGTTTTTAAAAGCATTAGCAACTAAGGCCATATTGCTCCGAGATATGCGGTGGTCATTCCCTGACCTTTCCGCATCCTCCGTATTTGGTAGTGACGGGCTCGAACCCCGGTCTAATCAAGAAGCGTGTGCTACGCACTGCTGCTCCTTCCCACCTGGCTACGGAGGCGCCACATCATAATATCCTATCAAATTTGTCAGACAAGACTTTCCCTTAACAAACCCATGCTGTGTCTGAATTATTGCTGCAGTCTTGTCTAGATGATCCTGCAATGCATCTTTTACCAGTGACTCCATTATTTTACCCGGAACAGAAGTTAAACTAACTGGTCTGTAATTACTCGTCTCACCCTTCGATCTCCCTTTGTGAACTGGGGATACATTTGCACATCTCCAGTGCGTGAGGACCTCTCCCGAGTCCAAGGATGCTCTGATAATTATGGCTAAGGGTTTGCTTAGTTGCTTTGCCGCCTCCTTTAATATAACTGGATGAATCCCATCCACCCCAGGGGCCTTTTTTATGTTTAACTTCAGCAATTTCTCCTCCACTTTGCCCTCAGTTATTACAAAACCATTAAGCACCCTGCTACAATTTGATAACCTTCTGCCATTTTCAAACCTTAATAACTCCTCATGTGTGAATGTAGATGCAAAATACTCATTCAGTTTGTTTGCTATCTGAGCAGGATCATCAACAGTCAAACCGTCGATATCAAGTGGACCAATCAGATTCATCCCCTTCCTTTTAGAGTTTATATAAGTAAAGAAATCCTTGCTGTTTTTCTTAGAATGATCACCGAATGATCACTTTTTCGAATGATCACTGCTGATAACCAGATGAAGAGTATTACCCTCTCTGGTTGCCTCTTGAACATGCTGCTGCAGAAAACATCATCCAATAAATCCACAAAAGTCTTACTAGTGTGTGAGTAACCAACCCACAAGTTCCAGTCAATATCTGGGAAGTTAAAATCCCCCATTATAAAACATTAGCATTAGCAAGGCATTTGTTGCAAGAAAGCAAGCTTATGCAGCATCAGCCAAAAAAAAATAAAGTAAAATAAATAAATAAAAAATAACCACTTCCACTTCACCCCTCTGTTCATTCGAAATACCTGTCCAGCTGAGCCTTAAACTTATTTAGGCTATCAACTTCTACGACAAGGGATGGAAGTCTGTTCCACCTACCAACCACCCACTGGCTAAAGGCAAATTTCCGCACATCTATCCTACATCTGTCTTTCCTCAATTTGAATTTATGCCCTCTCAGGTGATTATTCTGAGCAAGAGGAAGAATCCCATCAGCATTGAGCATGCTCAAACCATTCAAGGCTTTGTACACCTCTATCAGATCACCTCGCTGGTGCCTAGTCTCCAGACACTGTAATTCGCAAAACTTAAGCCTTTCTTCGTAAGAGCACCCCTTTGTTCCATTCACTAATCTTGTTGCCCTTTTCTGTACTCGTTCCAGCAGCTCTACATCCTTCTTGAAATGAGGCCTCCAGGCCTGTATACAGTACTCTAGGTGTGGCCTGACCATTGCCTTATACAAGGGAATAATCACCTCCTTATCCCTGCTAGAAAAATTCCTATATATCATTGACAATACACCATGAGCTACTCTTGCAGCCCTTCTGCACTGCTCAGAGAACTTCATATCTGCCTGCACAATCACCCCCAGGTCCCTTTCATTCTCTACCACTGTCAGTGTAGTACCACAGAGTTGATACGTTGCTCTGGGGTTGCTGTTTCCCATATGTAGTACTTTACATTTGTCAATGTTAAACTTCATTTGCCACCTCTCAGCCCATCTGCTCAATCTGTCCAGATCCTGTTGCAGCAGCATAGTGTCAGTAGTGTCCTTGACAACCCTGCCGTATCGTCTTTGTATCGTCTGCAAACTTGGACATTAAGCTTGATATACCATCATCAATATCATTTATAAATACAGAAAACAATAAAGGACCCAATACTGAACCCTGAGGGACTCCACTAATAACATTAGTCCACGATGAGCAGTGTCCATTGATTACCACTCTCTGTCTTCTCCCCCTCAACCACCCCTTTATCCATAGCAGCAATTTGCCTCCAATGCCACACTGCTCCAATTGGTGCAGCAGTCTTCCATGTGCAACAGTATCAAAAGCCTTTCTAAGATCCAAGTATATAATATCAAAGTTATTCCCTGCATCCAGTTCTTTTGTGACTGCATCATAGTATCCAATCAAATTGGTCAGGCAAGACTTACCCTTAACAAAACCATGCTGTGTCCGAGCTATAACTGAAGTCTTGTCTAGATGCAGTGCTTCTTTAACCAGTGCCTCCATTAATTTTCCGGGAACAGAAGTTAAACTCATAGGTCTATAATTACTTGTGTCAGCCTTTGATCCTCCTTTGTGAATTGGGGTCACATTTGCACATCTCCAGTCCATGGGTACCTCCCCTGAGTCCAAGGAAGCTCTCATAATTATGACCAAGGGTTTGCTTTCTTCCTTTGCTGTCTCCTTTAATATAACTGGATAGATCCCATCCACCCCAGGTGCCTTTCTTGTGTTTATCTTCAACAATTTCTCCTCCACTTTACTCTCAGTTATTACAAGATTCTCTAGCTTACTGCCAGAGTTGAATACACCTCTGGCATTCCCCTCGCTGAATAACTCCTCATGTGTGAATGTCGATGCAAAATATTCATTTAGTTTGTTAGCTACCTGAGCAGGATCATCAACAGTTGACCCATCGATATCAAGTGGACCAATCTGATTCATCCCCTTCCTTCTAGAGTTTACATAAGTAAAGAACTCTTTGCTCTTTTTCTTCGCATCCCTTGCCAAGGATTTCTCGTAATCTGCCTTCACCTGCCTAACCTCCTTTGTAACTTGGTTACAGATCAACCTGTATCTATCATAGGCTTCTGTGTCACGTGTTAATTTGTATGTATCCCATGCATTTTTCTTCTCTGCCATATGCCTCATTAGTTCATCTGATATCCAATTAGGCCTAAACCTTGAACAATATTCCTTAGTTGGTATGTAAAGCCTAGTAGCTTCCAAGATAAGTTCTTTGAATGCTTCCCATTTTGAATTTGCTGTTGGTAACATCATCAGTTGATCCCACTGTATAGAATTTAAATACTGTCTCAGTCCATCGTAGTCGCCTTTACGAAAGCAATACCCCTTCCCTTTACCTCTAATGGTAGTTACCTCTTTGAGTAAATCCCACTTCAGAACACTGTGATCACTGCCACCTAGTGGTTCATTTATCTGCAGATTCTTAATGCATGAAGAATCACTACTGATAATCAAATCAAGAGTATTACTCCCTCTAGTTTCCTCTAGAAAACATTCTGATTTACTAGCCCACTCTATTTCTCTGTACAATTGTTCTTTGTACTCATTCGAGTCATTAGGCCTATAACACACTCCTACTCTTATTTTTGCTTTCTCAGTGCTTATGTCACACCAAACTGACTCAACAGTGCACTGTTCATCTATATCAACTGGATACACTTCTTTTGATTTTATGTTTTTCTTAGTTAACAGCATAAGTATATTGAAATACAGTTTATTAAGCTTAAATTTATTATAGAAGTATAAAAAAATAAATAAAATGTGCATGGTCTAATAATAAAGTTTATATAGAAAATTAAATTTTTTATTAAGTTCTCATCTGACAGTCATCCTTTAGGACAGCATTTCCCAGACTGTTTTAAGCGGAACACTAGTGTTCCGAGAAAAATCCTAATTAATAAGTATTTAAAATAAAATTAAATAAATAAATTTTTCATATTTGTAGCGTACACCACTTTTGTATCATTCTAGTTTTTAATATATATATATATATATATATATACTATCATTAAATGTTATTAATTAAAGTTAAATTATAATGAAATGAATAAATAATTAAGCATTCATTAGAGGCAGCGACATGCAATTCCTCCATATGAAGCTGAAATACATCCAATATTTTAAATTAAATAAAATAAAACATAAGCCAGTAGTATAGCAAAAACTGTAGAGCGAAAATTAACATAAAAATAACCCAAATAAACAATCGAACGTAAAGAAAGAATAGATATAAATAGTAGCCCAGAAACCCTAGTATAATTTCGATCTTTAAATCCAATTAACAAAAACTATACAAAATTTAGGATAATGCCAATAAGTTATTAATTTAGCGGTACCCCCCCGAGAGGTACCAGTTCCGAAAGACGTGAAATATCACCAAAAGAGGGTTAAAGGAACTACCAAACGATAACAAAATCAAAATAAACTAAAATAAAATAGAATAGACTGACCATCATGCCCCATATCGACAGAGGACCACGAGGCCAATAATGGTAATGGAATCGCTGCATTTCAATCGTCATACAAAACATCGCAAAGGCGGAAATATCGAAGAACCAAACCACCCTTCCATTCTCCGATAGATCAACCAATGCACAGGATTTGCATGGCGGTGGTCCTTATGCAGCGAAAATAAAATATAGAACAGACAGCACTCTATAGCAGAGCCACACCACTGACATACTGTAAGCTGAATCAGCTTATATTGAAGAAAAAAGGAAAATAGATGGCGGGACAGGCGTTGCTAAATTAGCATATCGACCCATTACTATTGAATTATATTAAATGTTGATGAAAGTTAAATTATAATAAAAAATTAAAATAATTAAGCATTCATTAGAGGCAGCAACTTGCAATTCCTCCATATGAAGCCGAAATATATACTATTATTAAATGTTATTAATTAAAGTTAAATTATAATGAAATGAATAAATAATTAAGCATTCATTAGAGGCAGCGACATGCAATTCCTCCATATGAAGCTGAAATACATCCAATATTTTAAATTAAATAAAATAAAACATAAGCCAGTAGTATAGCAAAAACTGTAGAGCGAAAATTAACATAAAAATAACCCAAATAAACAATCGAACGTAAAGAAAGAATAGATATAAATAGTAGCCCAGAAACCCTAGTATAATTTCGATCTTTAAATCCAATTAACAAAAACTATACAAAATTTAGGATAATGCCAATAAGTTATTAATTTAGCGGTACCCCCCCCCGAGAGGTACCAGTTCCGAAAGATGTGAAATATCACCAAAAGAGGGTTAAAGGAACTACCAAACGATAACAAAATCAAAATAAACTAAAATAAAATAGAATAGACTGACCATCATGCCCCATATCGACAGAGGACCATGAGGCCAATAATGGTCATGGAATCGCTGCATTTCAATCGTCATACAAAACATCGCAAAGACGGAAATATCGAAGAACCAAACCACCCTTCCATTCTCCGATAGATCAATCAATGCAGAGGATTTGCATGGCGGTGGTCCTTATGCAGCGAAAATAAAATATAGAACAGACAGCACTCTATAGCAGAGCCACACCACTGACATACTGTAAGCTGAATCAGCTTATATTGAAGAAAAAAGGAAAATAGATGGCGGCACAGGCGTTGCTAAATTAGCATATCGACCCATTACTATTGAATTATATTAAATGTTGACGAAAGTTAAATTATAATAAAAAATTAAAATAATTAAGCATTCATTAGAGGCAGCAACTTGCAATTCCTCCATATGAAGCCGAAATATATACTATCATTAAATGTTATTAATTAAAGTTAAATTATAATGAAATGAATAAATAATTAAGCATTCATTAGAGGCAGCGACATGCAATTCCTCCATATGAAGCTGAAATACATCCAATATTTCAAATTAAATAAAATAAAACATAAGCCAGTAGTATAGCAAAGACTGTAGAGCGAAAATTAACATAAAAATAACCCAAATAAACAATCGAACGTAAAGAAAGAATAGATATAAATAGTAGCCCAGAAACCCTAGTATAATTTCGATCTTTAAATCCAATTAACAAAAACTATACAAAATTTAGGATAATGCCAATAAGTTATTTAAGTAATAATTTAAAATATTGGATGTATTTCAGCTTCATATGGAGGAATTGCATGTCGCTGCCTCTAATGAATGCTTAATTATTTATTCATTTCATTATAATTTAACTTTAATTAATAACATTTAATGATAGTATATATTTCGGCTTCATATGGAGGAATTGCAAGTTGCTGCCTCTAATGAATGCTTAATTATTTTAATTTTTTATTATAATTTAACTTTCGTCAACATTTAATATAATTCAATAGTAATGGGTCGATATGCTAATTTAGCAACGCCTGTGCCGCCATCTATTTTCCTTTTTTCTTCAATATAAGCTGATTCAGCTTACAGTATGTCAGTGGTGTGGCTCTGCTATAGAGTGCTGTCTGTTCTATATTTTATTTTCGCTGCATAAGGACCACCGCCATGCAAATCCTCTGCATTGGTTGATCTATCGGAGAATGGAAGGGTGGTTTGGTTCTTCGATATTTCCGTCTTTGCGATGTTTTGTATGACGATTGAAATGCAGCGATTCCATGACCATTATTGGCCTCGTTGTCCTCTGTCGATATGGGGCATGATGGTCAGTCTATTCTATTTTATTTTAGTTTATTTTGATTTTGTTATCGTTTGGTAGTTCCTTTAACCCTCTTTTGGTGATATTTCACGTCTTTCGGAACTGGTACCTCTCGGGGTGGTACCGCTAAATTAATAACTTATTGGCATTATCCTAAATTTTGTATAGTTTTTGTTAATTGGATTTAAAGATCGAAATTATACTAGGGTTTCTGGGCTACTATTTATATCTATTCTTTCTTTACGTTCGATTGTTTATTTGGGTTATTTTTATGTTAATTTTCGCTCTACAGTTTTTGCTATACTACTGGCTTATGTTTTATTTTATTTTATTTAAAATATTGGATATATATATATATATATATATTTATTTTTTCGGTTATTAATAAACTGTACTGGTATTGACTAATCAAATAGACCGTGGAACACTTTATTTTGGCAGGCTTTGCATAGAGAAGTATGCGTAGAGGTAATGAGATCTACAAAAAATTAGCAATGTAGTGGTCTAATATCCCATTTGTGGGCAATTTAGCCTTTAGTACAAGGGTTGAGGGAGAAGGGGACGCGAACAAATATCATGCATTGTTCGGTCTTCCGCTGACACGTTCCTGCATGTTTACACAATGCTGGTGGTGCGGTGCCGACTGTCTTTGCAATTACGAGATTAGTTCTGTGGTAGGTGGAGTGGGCGTAGTCACAACCCATCAATCACTTTGCAGGAATAAATCGCCCGGTACAACAGACACCCGCATTCAACCAAGGGAAACCAAAAATTAAATCACAAGCAATCATATATGCAAATGGGGGATTTTTTTTGGGAGGGAAAGCCCCCACAACCCAGGTATTATTTCGCCTTTTCCAAAACCAAAACTTTTCTTTTTTGTTTTTAATTTTACACATCCAAAAAATTAAATAATCTGCTAATCAAATATTAACACCACGAGACATTTTGAACAGTGAAGTTCATAACCCACCACGTGGTTCAAGCTTGGCCTGAAGACCACGTGACCCTTCCCTAGAATATATGGCGAGAAGAGGGCCTCCTGTAGGCGATGTCTTGCCCTGTCAATCACTGCCGTATCGCCGTAATCGGGACGTGTACCCTGTACCTCTTAACTGAATCTAGACCAAATATATTTTTGGTAATTATCAATATTTCAAAATATTATTATCAGAATAAATGACCATGGATTTGTGGTTGAAAAAAGGAACTTCAAAATGAGAATCAGGTGCTTCAAGTAGTGCAACTCTGGTCGGTGAAAACAAAAACAATATTGTCACACTTCAAAGTGAGGATGAACAATCGCAGCCTTTTGATCCCCAAAAATCCAAAGTGAAAAAACAGGAACCAACAAATAAGACCAAAGACCAAAACGAAAGTATGATGACAGTTATTTAAATTTCGGCTTTACATGTGTTGGAAATAAAGATGCTCCTGATGCACAGTGCGTCGTATGTAATAAAATATTAGCAAACAGTTCTTTGACTCCTGCTAAACTTGTGTTCCGTAAATATATTTTGAGCTGAAAAGTGGGTAACAGGAAAAAAATCCCATTTTCTAATTATTATTATAATACTTAGCAGCATAAAAATATCCCCGGATAATAGGCATTTTCTTTCTGATTGTTTTGTGTTGTCGAGCAGAAAGGGTGCTTAGCTGGGGTAGGGTGTTTTTCTCCCTATCCTGCTGTTTTAAAATCGGTACACGAGTTCATGATTTAAAAACAAGTGGGGGGATAAAAATATCCCGGGATAATGGGCATTTTCTTTCTGATTGTTTTGTGTCATCGAGGAGGGGGATGCTTAGTTGAGGTAGGGTGTTTTTCTCCCTATTCCGCTGTTTTAAAATCAGTAAACGAGTTCGCAATTTGTTATATCAACCTAGGAGGACAGTGAGCGGGGAAAGCAGTGAGTGACACCTGTCAATCACTGCTTTGTTTCTGACCATTAGTCGAAATATGGACTTGTACCCAAGATCTGGAGTTTTACTTACGTAAAGTAAGTAAAACTCCAGATCTTGGGTACAAGTCCATATTTCGACTAATGGTCGAATAATTTATAATAATAAGATTATTATAAATAATCTTATTATAATAATAACAAGAAAATGGGATATTTTTTCTGGTATTCGAAAAGTGTTCCGTGACTAAAAAAGTTTGAATAACGCTGCTTTAGGAAATGGATTTGTGGTTGGAATGGTCTTTCCAAAGGGGGGAGGAGTCAAGGAAGTTGAGGACTTGATTAAAGACTTTGCAATTAAAAAATCTAGAAGAATAAAACATTTAAAAAAATAAATAATATAAAGTTATAGGTAAATCTTTGCATATATTTTTTATTGCTATTTAGGAAGGATGTAGAGTTGCTAGAACGAGTACAATGGAGGGGAACAAAGGGGTTCTCTTACCATGAAAGGCTTAAGTTCTGCAAATGCAGTGCCTGGAGACTAGGCACATGCAAGGTGATCTGATTGAGGTGTATAAGGCCTTGAATGGGTTGAGCAAGCTGAATGCTGATATGGTTCTTCCGCTTGCTCAGATTAAGAACCTGAGGGGGTATAAATTCAAATTGAGGAAAGACAGTTGTAGAATAGATGTACGGAAATTTGCTTTTAGCCATCGGGTAGTTGTTTGGTGGAACAGACTTCCATCTTTTGTTGGGAAGTTGATAGCCTAAATAAATTTAAGGCTGAGCTGGACAGGCATTTGGAACGAATGGAGGGGTGAAATGGGAGGTTTTTTTTTTTTTTTTTGCTGATGCTGTATAAGCTTGCTTGCTTGCATCGTATGCCTCTACTAATGCTAACAATGAAAGTGGCATATTTCATTATATGGGGTATATCGATGCACCTGATGTCATTCTTGCAAATCTAGGTTTAGTGTATCGTGTCACTTATACATATATTGAAAAAATACACTTTTCTCTCCTTTGTCGCAGGATTATTCAAGCGAAAGAATAATCCAGTTTATTTTAATAGATTTTCATTTTGAACTACTTAAAGAATGTTATGTTAGTTTACGCCACCAATTTGGGACGGATTCAAACGACAAACAGTGTGTCCATAATCTTGTATACAGTAGATTACGAAAACCATTTTATGCATGAATCCGTTAGTCTTGGGTGTTTTATCTGCTGCTTGCCACTGTTTAAAACAGTGGCAAGCAGGGGATAAGCACCCTAACTAAGACTAACGATAGCAGACTAGGCATGCCAATCACTACTACTCACAACGATCAGTTGGAAGGGGCATCAGATTGTAAAGACCTACCTTTTTTTTTTTTTTTTTGTAAATTTTCATAATTTTACGTTACCAAGCATAATACAATGGTTTTCCTTCATATACTGTTATGTTAAATCCAAACGTTGATTCACTGTGCAAGTGTTTTCTCAATCTGTGTATAAGTGACACAATACACTAAACCTAGATTTACAGGAATGACATCAGGCGCATTGATATACCCCGTATAATGCAAGTATGCCATGAAATTATTGTTCATTTACAAAAATTTCGTTAAACAAAAATTTATTTAACTTTCTTTATAATTTCTTATAAAGAAATATGACTTGGAACAATAAAAAATAATTCAACATTCGACAATAGAGTTAAAGATGGTAAATAAATCAGAAATAAGTGGGAATAAATAAATTTTCTAACATTTCAAAACAATTTGTTAATACAGTACATATTAAGATAAGTTTTTTTTTTTTTTTTTAATACGTACATTACATTTTTTTTTTTTTTTTTTTTTTTTTATGTGAACCCCAAACACAAGAGGTATTAGAACCTATAGTACTTAGTACTGTGCTTGAGCAGCCTCTGTAGCCGAGTGGGCAGGAGCGGGAGTACAGTAGCACACGCTCTTTGAGTAGACCGGGGTTCAAGCCCCTGACTGCTGAATACGGTCGATCTGCCAACCTGCACTGGACCAGCGTGGCAGATTATGGTCCATTTCCCTCAGCATGAATTGTTGAGGAGGCTTCCATCCTGCAGTGGGTTGATAATGGCTCCACTTTACTTTTTTTTTTTTTACTGTGCTTCGGTTGGAGGTTGAGAAGACGAAAGAAGATATTTGTTGACATTGGATTTGAACTTCTGTAGATTGTAATTTTCAGGAAATACGTATGAAGGAAGGTTGTTCCAGAAAACGGCAGTTGAATGAATAAATGAGGAAGATGAAAAGTTGGTTCTCTGGGTTTGAAGTTGGACAGTAAATGGATGTTGGCTGGTGGCGGCACGTGTTCGGGCTGTTTTGAAAGAGAGAGCAGGAATTTTTTTTTTTTTTTTTTTTGATTTGGTAGTTGTTGGCGCATCGGCTTCTGTGGCCATATTGCACCTCCCAAGGTTTTTTGCAGTACTTTGATCCAAGCCCGAGGCGGGAATCGAACCCGCGACCTTTGGGTTGCCGGGCAGGTACTTTACCCACTCGGCTAGCCCGGTCGGCAGAGCAGGAATTATAGAAGCCAATTCAGAAGAACAGTGCCCATGGAAGTATCTGTAGAAGAGGCATGCAGCAGAAACAGTACGTCTATGAGAAAGCGAGTGGAGAGACTCTGTTAGAGATGAATCATTAATTAACCTAACTGCCCTCTTCTGAATGGAATCAAAAAGCCTGAGAGAGGTTTTGGGGGCACCACCCCAGATGTGGATACAATATTCCATGGCAGGGCGGATTTGCAATTTATACAGAGTGAGCAGCTGTTTGGAAGAAAAGTAACACCGAGAGCGAAAGAGAAAACCAAGTTTTTTAGATGCAGAGGAAGCAATATTTGTAATGTGCTTGTGCCTACAGAGATTAGAAGTCAGGGTAATCCCCAAAAGAGATATATCATTTTGCCTAGAAATCAGAGTGTCACTAAAGATAAGCATAGGAGCAGAAGAATCCTTTTTGTGAGATATAAGACAAGACTGAGTTTTAGAAGGGTTGAAATCAACTAAGTTGTCTTTGGCCCACTGGAGAATTACCTGAAGATCGGCATTTAAGGAATTGGTAGCAGATTTTCGAGAAGTTGAAGCTGACTGAGCAGGACAAGGTTTCTCAAAATGAAAAGTGGAATGCAATGTGCTATCATCAGCAAAACTATGGATAGGATTTCCAGTTAATGGAAGAAGGTCATTAATGTACAAGAGGAAAAGAGTGGGGGAAAGAACTGAACCTTGGGGGACACCGGCATTAGTGGAGAAGTTAGAAGACAGAGAGCCATCTACCATCACCCTCAGTGAGCGATCAGAGAGAAAACTGGATAACAAATTACTAAAAACAGTTGGCAAATCATAAGATGAAAGCTTTAGAAGACCTTTATGCCAAACACGATCAAAAGCCTTTGAGATGTCAAGAGCAACTACCTGTGTTTCACTGAACCTTTTCATTGAATTAGTCTATAAATGGGTAACATAAGCCAGAATATCACCAGTGAATCGACGGAATCCATACTGGTGATCGTTGATCAGACAGAAGGTTTCTAGGTAGTTTAAGAGTTGGCAGTTAATTGATTTCTCCATTACTTTAGAAAGAGTAGAAGTAATTGCAATGGGACGATAATTGGATGGGAGGGATTTGTCACCCTTTTTAGGAACTGGCTGGATATGAGCAAATTTCCAAGCAGAAGGAAAAACACCTTTGGAATAAGAAAGTGAAAAAAGGCGGCAAAGAATAGGAGTAAGTTCAGGAGCACAGGTTTTGAGAACAAGTGGAGAAATACCATCAGGACATGGACCTTTCTTAGCATCAAGATTCATCAAAATCCTTCTGATAGCCTTTTGACGGAAGACCACAGGAGGCATTGAATGGAGCATGTTGGGAATGGTGGGAGGTGTTTTACCAAGATCATTAATACATGAGCTGGAAGAAAAATGGGATGCTAGCAGGTCAGCTTTATCCTTGGCTGAAGTGACAACAGAACCATCTGGTTTGGACAGAGGTGGGAGCAGAGATGGGCAAAAGTTGTGGCCAATAGCTTTGGCAAGAGACCAGAATGCTCGGCTACCATTAGGGCAAGAAGCAAGTTTTCTACTCTTAGCCTGTTAAAACTCTAGTTTGGACTGATTAATAACTGCTTTACAATTGTTGCGAGCTTTGGTGTAGGCAGAAAATGAAACTGAAGAATTAGAAACAAGCCAATTACGATATGCAACATTCTTCTCTTGAACAGCCTTAGCACATTTATTGGAAAACCAAGGTTTAGATAAAGGACGAGATTTTAGAGTGGAGTGTGGGATAAAGGATTCCATTCCTGCAAGAATAATTTCACTGACACGATCTGAGCAAATGTTGACATCAGAAGTTTTGAAACAGTAATCCGACCAAGGAAAAGAAGAAAAGAAGTCTCGCAGGTCATCCCATTTTGCATTCTTGTAATGCCAAACAACACGAGGTTGGGAATAGCCATGAGATAAAGGTTCCATTGGAGAAGAGACAATCACCAAGTTGTGATCTGAAGTGTCTAAAGGACCTCTCACTTCAACCGTGTACTTAGAAGGGTTGTTTGTGAGAAAAAGATCAAGCGTATTGGCTGTATGATTAGGATTGTCCGGAATTCTTGTAGGTAAATGAACAATCTGTGCTAGGTCATTAGTAATTGCAAAAGCCTCAGCATCTCGACCTGCTGGATCAGTTTGACTAGAAAACAGAAGTTAGCTGGAGTTGTGAACATTAAAATCACCAAGGAAAATTACCTCACTGTTAGGAAAGTTGGACTGGAGAAAGTCAAGTTGCAAAGAGAGGAAGTCAAAGAGCTCCAAGTGATTAGTGGAGTTGGGAGAACGGTAGAGACAACAGATGAATTTTACGCAATGAGGTAGAGAGATTTTAAGCCAGAGAAGATCAAAGAGAGGAGATTCCAAATTTCCAAGTCTCTGACAGGGAATATCAGAACGGACATTTGCACAAGTACCACCTTTGAGGCGAAAGGAATCATACAGCGAATAATTTGGGCATCTGAGATGAGCAATAGTTGGATCAACCGATAACTGAGATTCTGTCAGACAAAGTACATGGGGTTTGGCAGAATGCAAGTGGAAATGGACATCGTTGAGATTAGAATTGAGACCACGTATATTTGTGAAATGAATTAGGAAGTGCTTGGGAGGTTTAGATCTTTTCGCAGATAAGCTTGCTCTATTATTTTGACAATTCATGGTGTATTCAATAGTAAGAAAAAGTGGGTGGGACATGCTGTATGAAGTAATGAAATTTTTGGATATGGCGTACACGTGGTAAGAATATACCCAGATCCTTGACATAACGTGGCCTCGACAATGCTCCCTGCATACACACTACTTGGACTCCCTCCAGTCACTATCTGGCAGAGTAGAGGTAGCAAGATTATACACTAGCTGATCCGGAAGCCTCCTAGAGAGTTACCAGTGGTTTGGTCCAGTGTACTAACTAGCGGCCGGCCTGCGAACACCGTTTTAGATCTGTACTCTCGAAATTTAAGGAATATTGGATCTCGCCACGACGTTCATCATAACCTCAAAAGTAGTCACTCATTCTTAGACCTAAATGGGTGTCAGATGAATTGTTGAGATACATGGCAGGAAGAAAAATGCATGGGATGCATATAAATTATGAATTGATACAAAAACCTATGTTAGCATTAGTAGAGGCACATGATGCAAGAAAGCAAGCTTATACAGCTTATAAAGTAGTCTGAAATCAAGTCACAAAGGAGGTTAGTCTTAGGCAAAGAAAGCCAAGAAAAGCAGCAGAGACTTCTACATATATTAACAGTAGAAGGAAGAGGTTGAATCACATTGGTCCATTTAATATTGAACCAAAGTTAAATATTGAACCAACAATTGAACCTAAGCAGGTTCAACTGCTGTTGAACCTGCTTAGGTTCAACAACATTCGCACATAAGGAGTTCTTTATCAAATTCTTATGGTGGGCTACATGATTTTGTGATTACTGAAAGTGGAAGAGAAGGCTGAAGTTAAACATATAAAAGGCACATGGAGTGGATGGGATCTATCCAATCATATTAAGAGAGGCAGCTAAAGGAGGTAAGCCAACCCTTAGCCATAATTATGAGAGTATCTTTGGATTCAGAGTAGGTCCCTATGGACTGGAGATGTGCAAATGTATTCACAATTCACAAAGGGTGTCATGAGTAATTACAGGCCTGTTAGCTTAACTTCTGTTCCAGGGGAACATAATGTAGTCACTAGTTAAAGAAGGAATGCAGGACCATCTAGACTTGAGTGCAGTTATGGGTTTGTTAAGGGGGTTCCTGTCTGACCAATATGATTGGATACTATGAAGCAGTGACTAAGAAACTGGATGCAAAAAATAATTTTGATATCATGTACTTAAATTTCAAGATAGCTTTTGATACCTTGCACATAAAAGACTGATGTACAAATTGGAACAGTGCAGCATTAAGTCAAAGTTGCTGCTATGGATAAAGGGATGGTTGAGTGGGAAAAGACAGTGTTTGTCAATGGACACTGCTCTTCTTGGACCAGTATTGTTAGTGGAGTCCCACAGGGTTCTGTGCTGGGCCCATTGTTGTTTTTTGTATTTATTATTGATATTTATGAGGTTATATCAAGCTGAATTTCCAAGTTTACAGATGATACAAAGGTTGGCAGGCTAGTTAATGACAGTAATGAAGGTATACAGTTGCAACAAGATCTAGAAAAATTTTTGGCAGTGGACTGAGAATTGTCAATTGAAGTTTAACATTGACAAATGCAAGGTAATGCATCTGGGTAGCAGTAATCCCACAGTAATATATCAGTTGTATGCTACTACACTCAGGGTAGTGGAAAATGAAAGGGACCTAGGTTATTATTAGGCTGCCAGTACAGCTCATGGGATTTTGTTAATGATATATAGGAATTTCGCTAGCAGTGTTAACAAGCCGATTATCCCATTGTATATAAGGCAATGGTCAGGCCACATCGTGAGTACTGCATACAGGTCTGGAGGCCTCATTTTAGGATGTCGAGCTGCTTGGTGAGGGAATAAAGGGGTGCTCTTATCAAGAAAGGCTCCAGACCTTGTTGTAGCATCTAGAGACTATGCACTTGTGAGGTGATCTGATTGAGGTGTTTAAGACTTTGAATGGTGAAAACTCAATGCTGTTGGGATTCTTCCTCTTGCTCAGACTGCACGTGAGATAGCATAAATTCAAATTGAGGAAGGATGTTGCAGAAGAGATGAACAGAAGTTTGCCTTAGCGAACAGGTGGTTGATTGTTGGAACAAGCTTCCATTCATTATTGTGGAAGCGGATAGTTTGAATAAATTCAAGGAAGAACTGGACAACCTATTGTAGGAGATAGATAGGTGAAATTGGATTTTTTTTTTTTTTTGTCTGATACTGTATAAGCTTGCTTTCTTGCATCATTTGCCACTATTAATACTAATACTGATACTAATAAATTTATCTGAGAAAAGATCTCGACCTCCTAAAAATGGCCTTATTCGCTTCACAATTATAAATAGTCTTATTTCTAATCTCAGTGATTCCATTTCTACCCACTCTGCCAGGTCTCATGTTTTTAGTTGATATCACGAAAATAACAGCCTCTCGGTGGTACCTGAGCTTCGGGAACAAAAAGAAGTCACACAGGGCTAAGTCTAGTGAATATGGTGGGTGCAACAGTACACAGACTTTTTTTCTAGCCAAAAGCTCCTGAACAATGGGAGCCTTGTAGCCTAAGGTATGTCGTTCAAGAGGAAACTACTGCCATCTTCCTCATACACGTGACAGATTCTCTGCAGCAAACGTTTCAAAAACTTCTACATAGTAGAGCAGGAACAGTTTTGCCATTGGGCATGAATTCTGCACAATTCCCTTGCTATCATAGAAAGTGATTAGGATGGTTTTGATTTTTGAGCTTTTTTGGCATTAGGAGGGTTTACCAACTTTCACTCCACACTCTGTCGCTTTATTGCGGGGTTGGACCGAAAACACCACATCTTATCATTCGTAATGATTGAATTCAGGAAGTTGGATTTGCTTTCAGCAGCCTCTCTTCAGTGTTCAACTTGCACTTATCGTTAGCTATCTGTTAATGAATATGGAACAAACTGCATACACACCTTCGTTTTCTTCAAATCCTGGGTTGTTATTTGTTGAATGGTTTTTTATTAATGCACGGATCTGAAATCATTCTGAGTGTTATACATCAGTCATTGGTATTGATTTTCTGCACTTTTTCAATCAACTCTAGCATTTAAACAATTTTTGCTGGGCTGGAAGTTTGTTGTCTTCCAGTGATTTTCTTCCATGGATGAAATGTTTATGCCACTCGAACACACGTACATGAGTCAGACAGTTCTCTCCATATGCTTGCTTCATCATTATTTGAAACGTTTCCATGACACTTCTGCCCAGTCGAACACAAAGCTTGATGTTTGCTCTTTGTCCCATTGTCCCTCCACAACAGACAAGGAGAGATGTGCAGTTAAGCTCAACCATGCCATTCTGAAATGGTGACATTTTCTGCTGATGTTGACTGTGGTGCTTGAGGAACTATCACTCTTTCATTTCGTGTTTACTTCTAGTAGATGGCAGCGCCAGTACTCATCTCATAACATCGGTCTTGTTTTCTAATTTCTACACTGTGTATATGCATAAGCAGATATTGTCTTCACTGTGTCAGTCTGTCTACACATACTCTACTCCCAGTGGATGGATTTTCATGAAATTTTATATTTGGGTCTTATAGAAAGATATTGTCAAACCATCCCAAATTTCATTAACATTGGTAAAATAGAATTCTGGCAATTATGATTTCTTTCTTTCTTCTTATTATTTTTTGTTTTTTATTATTATTATTTTTTATACATATTACATATTCACATACCACAGTGTTCTCCCCAGGACCTATTGAATGGGCGCACTGCCCGGCTAAAATTTAAGCGATTCTTGCTGTACCATATGGTACTGCTCACTGATCTCAATCAGTATTATTTCGAACACACCATGGGATCAAAGTCAATGCAACAGGAGCATATAATGTTAAATTATGCAATTAATTTTTACTCTGGATTGCTTAAGTTACATTTATAAATAACAGAAAATTTTATAATATTGCGAAGTATTACACTTCCTCACCCGGCTACTTCATAATGCCATCCGGCTGGCAAACTTTTCTGGGAGAATGCTGTACCATATATTGTAGCTAAAGCACCAGGAAGATTTTCATGAAATTTTATATTTAGCTTCTTTAAAAATAGTTGTTAAGTACTCTCAAATTTCAGTAAAATCAAAAAATAGGATTCTGCAATTATTTCTTTTTTCATACATATCACATAGGCTATACATATATTGTATATTTTAGCTGAGCACTGGATATTGTTTGTTGTCATGTGCTGGATTGGGGGGAATGAATGAGCAATGTGGCAGATGCAAATGAAATGCTCTTGGTTTACTCATAAAAGTCGTTGCAGTTTATAGATGAATCTATTTGTGTATTTTATTAATTAAAGTGGAAAATTCAATACCTTTAATATTTAAATTTTTATTAAAATTCAGGAAGAAATAAACAAACTGCATTATGAAAATGTTGACAGTATATTATGATTGTTTCATTTATTAAATCATAGCGCCTGAAGTAAGTGTTGGATTTTATATTCTATGATTATGAAGATTACAAAACAAGGAGCAAATATTGTTGTGTGTGCACTGAATGGTTGGTTCTATTGTTGGTGTCTATAATGGAAAGAATTTTAACCAGATTGAAATTAAGCCTGAAATGATTGGCCATTACCTTGGTGAATTCAGTATTACATATAAGCCTGTAAAGCATGGCAGACCTGGCATTGGGGCTACACATTCATCAAGATTTATTCCATTGAAATAAAAGTTTGTTGTAAAACTGAAATAATAAAAGATTGTGTTGAAAAAAAAGTGAAAACAATTACTTTTTATATTATTAATTAATTGGTAAAAAGATAATTGTTTACTTTTCATTTCTATTAATTGCAGAAAAAGAAAAATTAATTTAATAAATGAAAATTAAATACACCTGAAATGTAACTTACTTCATACATTAAGTAACTTGTACTGATGGAATCTCAATTATTAGTTGCCTCAACAATACCCATCTCATTTGTTTTAATTACACTACCCAACATTTTTACCTCCAGCAACTCGGTGGTTGTTTCTGATCATGTTTTATGTATAGAATTTAAAATCAATCATAAAAATTTCCTTTCATGTCCCAGTTTTAAGATATAGATAGATAACTAGATTCTGTACAAAGATATATCATTACTGTTTGAAATGCAATTTTTAAACTTATTAACTTTAGGTAGGTTTTGTTTATTGGGCTAAAGTTAAGCAAATACATCATTACTGTTCTTGCAATATAGTATATTTTGATGCACTTTTCCAGACAAGTCAGTATTTTTATTAATTTTATTACACCATTCAACTGTTCAGTATATAGTGTATGATAAACTATGCTACAAGAATTCATCTTCTGTTCAAATTTACCAATTGCTTTTACTGTTTTTAAGTTAATGCATTGTTAAAATGGAGAAGACAAAGCACAGAACTTGCGTCAATCACCCAGACAACTTCTGCTATGTTTATGGACACTTAACCCCAAAAACTTAGAGGAAGAAAATATACAATGTCACAAAAAAGGTGCATATTCATTGTACTTCAGCTTCAAGGTTGGTGACCAAGAAAAAAAATTGAGCTCCACATATCTGTTATATTACTTGTATTACAAATTTGAGGCTGTGGTTATATGGCAAGCTGAGAGCATTACCTTTGCCATCCCTATGGTGTGGTGCGAGCCCATGACTCATTTCTTTGACTGCTATTTCTGCATGATAAAAATAAAAGGTATTTCCAAGTTGTATTTGTGCATATATCTGCTCTGATATTCCTTCAGAGGTTTCTTGGATTTTGTTAGAACATTTTGCTGGCTAAATGTTTTCTTACCTCATTCTGCCAAATTCATTCATTTCTGTCATTGAATCAACTTTATGAATCATTCAGAACTTCTTTACATTCATTCATGATTTGGAAGTTGGATTTGGAACTTTCCTAACAGTGAAGTTAGTTTCTTTGGTTATTTTAATGCAACATCTACAGCTAGTTTCAATTTTCTAATTCTAATTGTAGAGCCTAGATGTAGAGATAGTGAGGCCTCTGTTTTTACTAATGACCTCACACTACCTCTTTATTTACTTGCTAGAATATCAGCCAATACTAACCACATACCCAATATCCTAGATCTTTTACAAACATCCTTTCAAAGTCCATAGCATAGTAGAGGCATATGATGCAAAAAAGCAAGCTTATGCAGCATCAGCCAAAAAAAAAAAAAAAAAAAACCTTCCATTTGCTCCAAACGTTTGTACAGTTCTTTCTTGAATTTATTTAAACTATCAATTTCCACAACAACAGATGGAAGTTTTTCCTAGCAATCAACCACTTGCTAGTTAAAGGCAAATTTTGGCACATCTATTCTACAACTGTCTTTTCTCAGTTTGAGTTTATGCCCCCTCAGGTTCATAATCAGAGCAAGAGAAAGAAACCATCTGCATTGAGCCTGCTCAAACCATTCAAGGCCTTATACACCCTAATCAGATCATCTCACAGGTGCCTAGTCTCCAGACGCTGCGATTTGCAGAACTTAAGCCTTTCTTGGTAAGTGCACTCCATTGTTCCTCTCACCAATCTTGTTGCCCCTTCTCTTTACTTATTTCAGCAGCTCTTTATCCTTCCTAAAATGAGGCCTCCAGACCTTTATACAGTACTAAAGTTATGATCTCACCATTGCCTTATGCAAAGGGATAATCACCTCCTTATTCCTGCTAGCAAAATTCCTGTATATCATTGACAAGACCCCATGACCTTGACAGACCTGCCTGTCTGCACTGCTCAGAAAACTTCATATCTGACTGCACAATTACTCCCAGGTCCTTTTCATTCTCCACTACCTTGAGTGTAGTACCACACAGTTGGTACATTTCTTTGGAGTTATTACTATCCACATGCAGTACTTTGCATTTGTTAATGTTAAACTTCAGTTGCCACTTCTCAGCCTATCTGCCCAACTTTTCTAGATCCTGCTGCATACTGTCTTTACTGTCATTAACGACCCTGCCAACCTTTGTATCATCTGCAAACTTGGATGTTAAGCCTTATACATCTTCATCAATATAATTGATAAATACACAAAACAACAATGGGCCCAGCACTGAACCCTGGGGGACTCCACTAATAACATTAGTCCACATAGAGCAGAGTCCATATATTATTACTGTCTGCCATCTCCCACTCAACCATCCCTTTACCCATTGCAGCAACTTGCCCCTAAAGCCATACTGCTCCAATTTGTACAGCAGTCTTCCATGTGCAATAGTATCAAAAGCTTTCCTGAAATCCAAGTATATGATATCAAATTTTTTTTTTTGCATCCAGTACCTTTGTGACCACATCGTAGTATCCAATCAAATTAATCAGAAAAGACTTCCCCTTAACAAACCCATGCTGTGTCTGAACTATTACTGCAGTCTTGTCTAGGTGATCCCGTATCACCTCTTTAACCAGCGATTCCATTATTTTCCCCAGAATAGAGGTTAAACTAACAGATCTATAATTATTTGTGTCACCCTTTACACCCTTTGTGAATTGGGAATACATTTGCACATCTCCAGTCTATGGGGACCTCCCCTGAATCTCTCTCATAAGGATGCCCTCATAATTATGGCTAAGGGTTTACTTACTTCCGTTGCTGCCTCCTTCAATATAACTGGATAGAGTCCATCTGCCGCTGGTGCCTTTTTTTATGTTTTTCAATAATTTCTCCACCATTTTGCTCTCAGATAGATCCCATCCACCAATTAATGTTAGTTATCTTAGTATAGCAGATTCAGATTACAACTTGGGTAATGGTCTCTTCTCCAATGAAACTTTGACCTTCTCTCCAACATCCAGTGCGGCTTCCGAAGGAACCGGTCCACTTTGGACCATCTTATTAGATCGGAAGCATCCATCCGGGATGCTTTCCTAAAACGCGAACACTTGGTGTCGGTGTTCTTTGACATGGAAAAAGCGTATGACACAACTTGGAGATTTGGCATGTTAAAAGATTTACATAGCCTAGGCCTTAGAGGGCATCTCCCCTTTTTTATTCAAAACTTTTTAGCCAATCGATCGTTCCAAGTTCGTGTGGGATCCTCACTCTCTCGCTCCTTTAGCCAAGAGGAGGGAGTACCACAAGGATCAGTATTAAGTGTCACGCTTTTTGCCATCAAAATAAATTCCATCACACAACAACTTCCTCCAACTGTAAACAGTGCCCTCTATGTTGATGACTTTAGCATTTTTTGTCAGTTGTGCAACACGAGGGTTATTGAAAGACAACTGCAGAAAGCCATTGATAGTCTGAATTCCTGGGCACTTGCTAATGGCTTCAGGTTCTCGCCGGAGAAGACCGTTTGCGTACACTTTTGTCGCAAGCGTAATCTTCATCCTGAACCTGAATTAAGGCTTGGACAAAATGCTATTCCAGTAGCAGCGAACAAAAAATTCTTGGGACTCATATTCGATAAAAAACTGACCTTTTTGGATCATATTCATCAACTCCGCACAAAGTGCACAAGAGGCCTTAATATGCTCCGCTTGCTCTCCTCTTTATCTTGGGGTGCAGACCGATGCACCCTTCTACGGCTTTACCGTGCACTTGTGTGATCCAAATTAGATTATGGGTCCCAAGTATATTCTTCAGCCAGAGACAGTGCCCTTCGATGGCTGGACCCTGTCCATCATCAGGCTTTACGTATCGCTACTGGAGCATTTCGAACATCTCCTGTCCAGAGCTTATACGTCGAAGCAAACGAACCACCATTATCACTTTGACGTAAGCAGTTGTCTCTAAAGTACGCCTTAAAACTGAAATCCCTGCCAGACCATCCTACGTGGCCATTCGTTTTTGAGCCACGATGGGAAAATTTGTACAACACCCGTAAGACTGCCAATCGTCCTTTTGGTATTCGTCTCCAAGAGCTACTCAAAGAACTTAATATTAAGGTAGACAAGGTTGCCCAAACACCAAAGCAACCCCTTCCACCCTGGCATGCTCATGTTCCAACATGTGACTTGTCCCTTAGAAATTGGGGAAAGTCGGACACTCCATCGTCTGTCTACCTGCAGCTTTATTCAGCACACCGAGCTGAACATTCTGACTTCGCGCCAGTTTACTCAGACGGTTCGAAGTCGGAATCATATGTGGGATCTGCTGCTGTCTTTACAGACAGCTCTACATCGGAGCAGATTCCCTCGAAATGCAGTATATTTACTGCAGAGCTGCATGCTTTTGAGTTAGCCTTGGATCACATTAGTGAATGCCAATACAAACGGTTCATTTTATATTCCGACTCTCTCAGCATGTTACAGGCTTTAATATCTGTGAGATATAATCCTCATCCAGTTCTGTCTAATATTCAGCAGAAGATTCACTTCCTCCGTGGACGTGAATATGATATCCGCTTCTGCTGGATTCCCAGCCACATTGGGATTAGGGGAAATGATTTGGCTGACGCCGCAGCCAAATCAGCAATTCCCAATATTAACCGCTGCCTGTCAGTCCCCTATACAGACTACAGGCAAATAATACACGAGAAGATTCACTCCCAATGGCAGGATTCGTGGAATAGACAGACTGTGAATAAATTATATCATATAAAGCCTGTAATTGAACCGTGGCAGTCTAGTCTGCACAGGAATCGTAATGAGGAAGTTGTTCTTGCCCGGACCCGCATAGGACACAGTCATTTAACTCATTCATTTTTGCTGAGGGCTGATGACCCTCCTATGTGTGAGTCCTGTGGCACAATTTTAACGATCAGACACCTTTTAATTGACTGTCCAGATTTTAGCAGCACCCGTTTTACCGCTTTTAATTATCTGACTGAGCCTTATACACTCAGTCAGATTTTATCTGACAATGACAACGTGTCTGCTATTTTTAGCTATTTGAAAGCAATAAAGGTTTTTAATCGTATTTAAAATTTATATGTTATTGTTATTTATTTATGTTTTTTGTTTTTAGATCTGGACATTGTGGCCTAATTAATTAGGTCACTGAGATGTTAAATTTTTAGAAATTACCTGGTCTTGGCGCATTATAGCCTTAGTTGCTAATGCGCCAATAAAATCCAAACCAAACAAACAAACATCCAATGAAACTTCCTGCCTAAAATAGTTTTCAGCCTTGTATCATTTAACATTACAGCAGTGCATGAAATAGGTCTCTCTCTCTCTCATTTCCTTGGGTGGGCTACTATTTTAATTCTGTTGCTTAATGTTTTTCCAGCTTATGTCAGTGAAATTATCCTTGTATAGATGAAATCCTTTATTTCTAATTCCACCATTAAACTCTTTATTAATTTAAGAGAATTAAATAACCCTGGGGGGTACCCAAAATGCAGTAGTATAACCTCCCACTACCACTATTCACCCATGTATTTATATACTTTGTTATTTTGAATTTTTTTAAGTAATTATATATTGTTATTTGAGCATTTTTTGATGGGATGATTACTTTTGCTAGATTGTGGCTTTTTTTTACAAATATGCTTTTTTAGTGAAATTTTCTTTTTGTTTTCTTAGATATCAGAGACATTTGAATGAAAAATTATACCACTTTATAAACAAGTAAGTTTAATTAAAAATTTTTTTTATAATACAAGCCTTGTAACAAGATTTTTGTTTATAATACCAGTCTTGAAACTACTGTTTATTAATTATAACTATATGAGGGGCAGTCAATAAGTATTTATCCTCACCTAGAAATAATTAGGAACTAACCAGCTCGACCTTATATTCTCATTCATACAATGCACATTGTGTAACCCTTCCCCCAGCAAAACATCTTTTAACTCTGATCATGCCCTCTTGTTTTGCAAATTTTACTGCCTCTATGCAAAGAGACTGTTCATAAGTCATGTGAATCTGTTTATAACCAGAGTAAAACATCCACAATCATCAGCCCAAATTTTCTAAATACTGAAAAATGCCTTATGGCTGCTACAATCATTCTTTGGCATGTCCTCAAAGGGTGTGAGGTCACTCTTGCAACAACCATTCTTATGAACTGGATTAATACTGTTTCAAACTTTTCCGCCTCCAAGAAGGTTAAAATCACCCCCCCCCCCCACTTGAAGGTGTGGTGGAACAAGGACCTCAATGCAGCTTTTCAACTGAAACAACAACTGCACAAAATTTGGAAGGAGACAAATGATGTTGGTACTTAAAAGCATGGGCCCATTTCAACAGACAAATATCATCAACGATTGCTAATTTTTTCAATGCTCAGCTTCATATGGAGAAAATCTCCTATCGTCATAGGTGCCTTACAAAAGTATTTCAAAGTATTTTATTAAAGTTTTGTGGGCTCCAGGGTTTCCCCTATCCGCCGCTAAACGGTAACAGTATATGTAGCCGACCGGGCTAGCCAGGTGGGTAAGGTGCCTGCCTGGCAACCCAAAGGTCGGTGGTTCGAATCCCGCCTCGGGCTTGGATCAAAGTACTGCAAAAACCTTGGGAGGTGCATTATGGCCACAGAAGCCTATGCGCCAACAACTACCAAAAAAAAAAAAAAAAAAAACAGTATATGTAGTGTACAATTTAAAGCAACTATAGACAATAATGATGATATATAAAGGCTATTTACAATGATGATGATACATAAAGGCTATTTACAATGGTAATGATACAAAATAAACACTGGACTTTGGAGTCCAGCAGACTGATTAGTACATCAGGTAAGAGAATCCAAAAACAGAAACAGTCTACAAACAAGCCAAAGTTATCAGTCCCCAACAACCAGCTGATTGTTACAAAGATTTATACTTCAAAAGAATGGTTACAATTTCTGGTTTCCAAAACAATAGAAAGGTCCCTAAACCCTTCCATCTAAAGTTCTAAAAAAACAAAAAAAAAACCAGTAAAATCTTTCCAACTAACTGACAGACAGCGGTATTTTTCTATCAATTAAGATTAGGTTAGTATTTTACTGAACCTCAGGAGTAAGAATTCTTTTCCTCCGTTTAAACATTTTCTCCGCATAGGTGGAGAAGGCAGCATAATACTCAGGACAGGTAACTAGTCTTGGCATTTCAGCGCAATTGAATACATTTGTGAGAAGTTGAAAGTCCAGTCTTAAATCATCATACAGAGGACAATGAAAGATGAGGTGCTCAACAGTTTCTTGAGCACCACAACTGCAGAGAGGAGTGTTACTTAATCCGAATGAGAACAATTTCAATGTCGAGCTTTTCCGTGTTCTTTCGGTGGGTGGCGGTAGAAGCGGGGGTCTGCGTCTATATGCACGATCGTCGAAGGAAAGGGCTCGATGTCGAGCATTTCCGTGGGTGACCGATATATAGAAACATACATATAAGCCAGGATTGAACGTGTCCATTTTCTTATCATAATCAGCAGGTGCCTCCGTAGCCAGGTGGGAAGGAGCAGCAGTGCGTAGCACACACTTCTTGATTAGACCGGGGTTCAAGCCCGTCACCACCAAATACGGAGGATGCAGAAAGGTCGGGGAATGACCACCGCATATCCCGGAGCAATATGGCCTTAGTTGCTAATGCTCCTAAAAACCAAATAACAAACAAACAAACATAATCAGCAACCTCTGGAAAAAACCTAAAGGTCTCCCTACCCAAGATAGAAGTAGACCAAGTATTTTGCCATGCTCTACAACATTAATTTCTCATTCTTTTAATGTCTACATTTTTTTGTAAGTCAGTATTATGTGTTATACCATTTACAAACGCAGGAACATTTTTTCTTCTACAATATAAAAGATAGTGTAACATTATTTCATATTGGATTGGCAGTCGATGGCTGAGGACCTGGAGAGCAGCTGTAGAGACAGTTCGACAAGCTCTACTTACAGCGAGAAAAAAGAATCTTTGTGCTTGAGTAAGATATTTTTGAACAAGGGAGTTACCGATTCTGTATCCCCAGCCTCATAACACACAATTGGTATAAATATACAAGAGTAGTATAATTTAATGGAAGATTTCTTTAAACCAAAAGTACTTCTGGTAATCTTAATAATTTTGCATGGTAATTAAAATTAAGACGGTCATCAAAATAAATTCCTAAGTATTTATGCTGCCGAGTACTCCTAATCATTTCTCCATTCAACTTAATAACAGGTGGTCTATTCACATCAAGAGAGCCCTTTAGCAACATTTGTTTTTTTTTTTTTTATTAGTCGAAATTTGAAGTTTGTGTTTGAAACCAGATATTCGAGTCCTCTAGAACTTCATTTGCTCTGCACTCTAGCTCTTAGTGGGAATTACCAGAATAGCAATGGGAAAAATCAGAATAGCAAGGTCGTCTGCGTAAGCTGTCTGAAGGATGTTGTCTCAATCAACCGAGAGCCACCCATCAAGGACCATGTTCCAGCACACAGGGCCAAGAACAGAGCCCTGAGGGCAGCCCCTAGAAACAGATCTGGAGGCAGAGCAAAATCCTGAGGAAACTGTGATGCTGCGAGAATCAAAGTAATTCGAAAGGAGATGGTAAATAGGAGCAGAGACCCCGGCCTCTCTGGACCTCGCCAGGACACTCAGCCACCAAACAGTGTCAAATGCCCCTTTGAAATCAACAAAGAGACAGAGGACATAATTAGAATTTTGAACAGAACTCAAAACCTGACAAATAGCATCAACAGAAGACCTTCCATGTGTAAAGCCAAATTGAAGTGGGAAACTTAGGTTTCTGTCTAAATATAATTTAGAAGAGGAGAAACAATTAATTTTTCCAAGACTTTGCCAAGGATGGGCAGCAGTGCAATGGGCCTGTAAGAGGCCAGATCATTGGAGGGTTTGTCAAAGGACTTAAGCAGAAGTTTAAGTCTAGCCTGTTTCCAAGCCAGCGGGAATAATCCCGAAGACAGACAAGCGTTCAAAAGATTTAATATAATTAATGGGCAATTTTTCCAAAATCTTTTAAGTACAGAAACCTCAAGGAGATCCTGTCCAGGACATTTACCATCCCTTGAGGTTGAGATAGCAGATTCCAGCTCAGTATCCGAAAGGAGCTTCGGTTTGGGGCCCTTGGTGTGATAAATGATCTAATCTCGTAGTTTGGATGGTGTTTTCACAGGAGGCAGTGTCCTCATGGAACAATCCATCCAAGATGGCATTAATTGAAAAACTCCAGTCCAGGGTTTCATTACCATTTACAATAATAGAAGAAAGAACATCGCCGGGATGAACCTTGTTAGTAACAAGTTTGTAGGGTAATCCCCATGGATCTTCATTTATGTTATGCTGAACAAACCTTGCCCGGGCAAGTTTCTTCTCTTGGAAAATGGTATTGAAATAACTCCTTCTATTGGATTTATAGAACTCACCAAGTCTGTCAATCTCATCTCTGGGCCTGTTAGCTCTCTGAAAATTACGACGAGCATTTTGTAAGTTTCTTCTGAGAATTGTGAGATTTGGGGTCCACCATGAAACATTTCATTTTTTGTTTTTTCTTTTTTAGAGTGGACTCACAGACAGTGATTAGAATCTCTTGAACCCTAGAAACCTGCATAACAGCAGGAAGTGAGCTAAGTTGGACAATTATTTCTTCTGAAATAAGCTCATGAACCTTTATATCAAAGATATTCCAATCAATGTGTTTTGTCTTAAACCGTGGGAAGTCAAAACAGCACCTGATAACCCTAGGATTGTTGCTTAGACTGATCATAAAAGTGATGACATTGTGGTCGCTCGAGCACCACGAAGTATGGCTAAGCCAGTTGGAAATGCCATAACCAAGAATAGAGTTTGAAAGGGTAATGTCAATATAAGATTGACCCAGAGAAGAAACAAAAGTAGGCAGATGGCCTGGGGTATTCCACAGAGTGAGGTTGTTGAACTGAATAAGCTCCTCCAAAAGTTCACCTTTAGAGTCTGTAGTAGGGCTATTCCAAAGCTGGGAGTGAGCATTAGCATCCATCATAAAAGTGACAGGAAAACCAGATAAACGGATCAAAACGTCTTCCATGTAATTTAGAAATGGCTCTATGGCCTGCCTGGCCTGACTACATTGAGCATACAGAGAAACTACATAATTTTTTCCAAAAACAGCCTTCCAAGCATGCATATGCGGCATGTGTGGAGCAGAGACTAGAAAGTTTTGTTACAGTAATGAGGGGGTCAGCAACCACCAGGGCGGCCCAAACCCTGGTAGTGGAGTTGCCCCAGTCACCGACCGTAACAGGGTTTGAGGAAATAATGCGACAGCTGAGAGGGAGGCCCTTGACCACACCCTTATAAGAATACAGTTCTTGTAACCCCCTAAAAGTTGAAATTTGTGTTGGACCATTAACTTAGAAAGATCACTTAAAACCGATAAAGATCGTTGACAATTTAACTGTAAAGTATATACACAAGACATTCCAGAGTTAGGTAAAGTCGGTCCGAATTTTTATTACTTCTTGGGCTTTCACAAATTCAGGGCACTTAACATCCTTAAAGGAATGGTCCGTTCCTCTTCTTAAGCCCGACAATTTGGGCAAACAGCAGGTTCCTCCATTTTAGAATGGTCTTGAATTTGATGACCCAGGTCACCGCAATGTCCGCAGGTAAACTCGGACTGGTGGCAGTATTTAGCAGAGTGTCCGTAGCTAAGACATTTAAAACAGCGTGATGCTGTGAAAAAATCCTTCATACCATGGACAGACCATCCGATAAAAACCTTGCTATTTGAAGCCAAAAACACTTTCCTAATTTTATTTGGGATCTCAAGAACCCAATGTTGATTGTTTTTGTTCCAAGACCTGATTTTAAAACGAACCTTAACAGACTCGAAATCTTCCTGGGAAATCCCATGATCCACAAGGTTTTTATTGAATAAGTCTTCCAGAAAATCAGAGTCATTGACATCTTTAGGTATGTCATATATTATGACAGTTGGATTTAATTTTTTTAGAGGAATCCACAGAAAATTTTAACTCCTTGAACTTATGGCAGGATTTAAGTTTATTTAGATCCTTGCTGTTATCAGTTTCGATTAGAACTCCCTTTTCTCTTATTTTTTTATTGATTTAATCTTTAATTTTTTAAATTCAGGTTTAAGACTTTTAGAAATTTCAGCTTTAACTTCCTCACTGGTTTTACAATTACTATCTGCATTTGCTTTAACTAAGAGTACGCACTTTGTTTGAACAGCCGGTAAGTTAACTTCACTCTGAGATTGTTTGCCAGTGCCTAAGGCAACCACACCCGCATAGGTGGGAGCCGAAACGGTTGGCAAGACATTTTGTTGTTTCCTCTCAACATTAAGATTATTTAATTTTGTTCTCAACTTTTCGTTCTCTATAGTTAGATCTATCACTAACCTTTCCATATTGTTCCAATTTTTGGACATCTCCACAAACAATAAGGTTGTTGTTGTTATTTGGTTTTTAGGAGCATTAGCAACTAAGGCCATATTGCTCCGGGAATATGCGGTGGTCATTCCCTGACCTTCCTGCATCCTCCGTATTTTGTGGTGACGGGCTTGAACCCCGGTCTAATCAAGAAGCGTGTGCTACGCACTGCTGCTCCTTCCCACCTGGCTACGGAGGTGCCAAACAATAAGGTGTCACAGTAGAGCCCTCTATAAAAACATCAAGCATATTTGCTTTTAATCCAAAAAGTGACTTTAATCCAAAAGTTTTTTAAACCAAAAAGGGCTTTGTGACTAATGCTGTATGTCGCTTCACCCTACGGCGGGACTTTTATGACGTTTACTTTAAGAGACTTCACCTGTGGGGGGGGGGCCTTGACTGGGGCTGCAATCCAGTAGGTAAAAATCCGAACTGCTGAAAATGACGATCTTCCACTGTAGATAGTCAAGAATAGCTGCACTACCAGTTTGTTCTCGGTCTTGAGAATCATTAAACGTGTGAGTAGAATTTAAAGGTCCTTGAATAAGGGGAAATTTGTCTTCCAGTGTTTTTTCCATCATAGCTGGAGGTTCCTTGAAACTGATGTCTGGAACTTTAGAGAAAGTCAATTCTCCAGACAACTCGGCTATTGAAGCACTATAATCCGACATTTTGGACGACAGAAATATGTATGGGGGAGAATCGTCAAAGCTTTCTAGGAACATGAAGCCGCCTTTTCCATTAGGCACTGTGCAAGGGCTTTGTGACTAATGCTGTATGTCGCTTCACCCTACGGCGGGACTTTTATGACGTTTACTTTAAGAGACTTCGGGGGGGGGGACCTTGACTGGGGCTGCAATCCAGTAGGCAAAAATCTGAACTGCTGAAAATGACGATCTTCCACTGTAGAACGTTTCATGTTCAATTTAACTTGCACACAATTTGAAAGAGTTAGAATAGATGGATCCGGGAGATACTCACCTTGGGAGAGGTAGAACCATTTGGCCGTTGCACTATAACATGTGAGGACCTTTAAACATTCACTTATACCAGAAAAATCGAGTGACAATCAGGAGCACTCTATTTTTTCCCATGGACTGTTCCCAGACCATATTATTGTGTGAATTTATTTATCCATCAACCGTTTTTGCACTTGTGGACAGAAATCCAGTATCACCAGCAGATTCTGAATGTGATGTGTATGGCAGGTGACATGTTTTCTACATGAAAATGCATGTGCTCCACAACTGTTCACAAAAAATGTAAAGAAAGAGAAATAAATTGCATTTAAGCTAGAGTCTGACATTTCATAAATTTAAAACTTTTGCTAATTTTATGAAGTAGTACTTATAGTTTTGACTCTATGACACGGAGCAGAGTCATCCTGAAAAATGCAGTTGTGCAATTGGCAACATCCTCGTAGTGATTTCTAATTGCGGGAAGTAATTTTGTCTCAAGTATGTCCTTGTACACCTCATCATTCACTGTAACCTTTGCAAATCCAAAACAACCAACTCCTCTATATGAAATGCAGTCCTATATCATTTGAGATGCAGAATGTTTCACTGTGAAGACGATACAGTCAGGATGAAATTCTTCTCCTCTTCTTCATCTAACAGTCTGCTGGCTGTCTGAACTATGCGAGTTGAATTTTGATTCATCAGAGAAAATAACACATTTCCACTGATCCTCAGACCAACTAGCATGCTCTTTTGCTGTGATGAGAAAGGCATCTACTTACTGTAGCAGTGCTTTCCTTTACTTCTGTATTCTCCTACCATGCTGTTTTGAGATCTGTCAATGAGAATCTTTTGTTTCGGACACACAGATGGACCAGAAATATATCCTGTGCCGCAGAAGATATTCATGGATGTTCACTTCCTTTCTTTCAGTTTAGATTACAAGTTTCTGATCATTTTCGTAACAAATGTGCCATTGTTGACTGATTATAGTGAATCCTTTTAGCTATTTCATGCATAGAATCTCCCTCTGCATTCAGTGCAGCAGCAGCAATATTTTTGTACATGGCGTTAATTGTGAAAACTTAGCCATTGCAATAGCACAGAATACTGGGCTCATGGCATATGCACTGTATATATACTGCTGCTATGATGATGCAATCATGTATGGCATGTGACATCACCTTAGAGAGCTTGCTAGAGATGGATGATGCAGTAGGGTAATGCTATTACAAAGCACATATGATACATTGCCAAATTTCATAGAAATTCAGTGAATTTTGCAAGTGATGCAATTTTTTTGAGCACCACTGTATAATGTATAGGCTAAATCTGACTGGATCCTTTCCACCAGTATCACCAGCAGATTCTGAATGTGATGTGTATGGCAACGGTGACTGTTCCTTGCGTGAAAATGCATGTGCTCCACAACTGTTCACAGTAAATTGTGAACAGTTGTGGAGCACATGCTAATGATGAGCTAATGATTTTGTTCTTCAAAAATCTTTTGCATAGATCTGAGGATCACTCTAAACTAAAAACATGTTCTCTCCATGAGCATCATTCTCCTGCTACAGACACCATGAAAAGGAGTTTATTACAGTTGAATTTGCCAATTCTGACAATCCATTATATGGCAAACCACCTGAAAATCAACAAATTTAGTTCACTGCTTGGCTGTTTGTCAAGCAGAGTTGCTGATAGTGCAGGGCAATATTTTCACCTGACAGTCATAAAAATTTTATTCTGTTCTCTATTATTTTGGAGCAAGATTAGTGACTAATTACTTGGAAGAGGGGATCTACATGATTATTATTATGTTAATAAATTGATAGACACTGTGCATATTATATTACATGGTAGATAAAGTAATTTATTATCGATATGACAGTTTTATGGAATTGAACCACCTCAATGGCAAACACTTAAAATATTTATGGCTACATTTCAGGAACTCAGTTTCCTGTCTGCAGACCTGTGGGGGATAGAACATTGTTTGAGGAGTGGTACTACTACAAGTTTTAAATTTAATATTGATATTTGATTATTTGCAATACAGTGTATTGTAATTATACTGTATATCTTTAGATGTAGAATTGTTGTATAATTATTACACTTTTGCTTATAATTTAATTAACTCATTAATTAATAAAGATAATTTATGAAAAATCTCTAGACTTACTCTCTAAATTAGTTGGAAGGGCTTACCTGTTATTGTGATCTAGGCTTGGAGTTGGAGTCTCTTGGTCCAGTTGGAAAAGACTTGGGTGGAGGGAGTGGGTTTATTGTTTATATAGGTTGGAGTTGACTTGGTGTGGCCAGTGGGAGATTGTTGCATGGCAAACCTGGCAGATTTTGGGTACAGATATATTATGGAGAAAGATTAGGGTGGTTCTGGGGTTAATGGGGGGTGTAAGGATTGGTTTGAGAGTGTATCTATGGATATTTCTAAACTTTTTAATCTGTTATGGATTATTAAATTGACATGAAGTATTTAATAGTTGGTTATGTTGTATTAATATTAAAATTAAGTTAAATTAAATTACAATGTCCATATAAAATTGTTATGATTATTATGATAATGACAATTATTTGTTGATTAATTGCTTATTAAATTTAAGTTAAGGCTTTAAAAGTTAAATTTTAAATCTTCACTGGGACTCCTTGGATTTTCTTTTTCTTATTAAGAGGTTTAAGATCTTTTTTCTGAGAACTTCTTCAGAATATCTGTATGGAATAGGTTGCAATAAGCATCATGGAAGTTAACTCCTTGTTTGTTGTTGATTGCAGAGCTTCTGAAATGTTTTATGAAGTAGGCTTCTTTGCAGGTTCTTCTGGAGTAGGATGAATCTGTTAGAACTATTGTGTTGGGGAAATTCTATGTGCCTCTGCAGGGAAGGGCATGTGCAGTTATTTTAGACCATTTGATTCTTATATGCTGTGCTTGCTTATATTCTTGTAACCTTTTGTCTAGTCTTCTACATATTTCCCCAATGTAGGTTGAGTTGCATGAGCATTAGATAAGGTACACAGGGCCTTTAGGGTTAGATGGTTGACATTGGTTCCTGGATAGTTTTTGTTTCAGAGATTGGGTTCCTGCATGGAATGTGGGGATGTTGTGGGTTTTTGCTGCTTTTGCTATGATGCTGCTAATTCCTGGGATATATGGAATAATGAGGTTATTATGATCCTGCTCAGGTAGCTAACAAACTAAATGAATATTTTGCATTGACATTCACACAAGGAGTTATTCAGCGAGGGGAATGCCAGAGGTGTATTCAACTCTGGCAGTAAGCTAGAGAATCTTGTAATAACTGAGAGTAAAGTGGAGGAGATATTGTTGAAGATAAACACAAGAAAGGCACCTCGGGTGGATGGGATCTATCCAGTTATATTAAAGGAGGCAGCAAAGGAAGTAAGCAAACCCTTAGCCATAATTATGAGAGCTTCCTTGGACTCAGGGAAGGTACCCACAGACTGGAGATGTGCAAATGTGACCCCAATTCACAAAGGAGAATCAAAGGCTGACACAAGTAATTATAGACCTGTGAGTTTAACTTCTGTTCCAGGAAAATTAATGGAGGCACTGGTTAAAGAAGCACTGCAGGATCATCTAGACAAGACTTCAGTTATAGCTCGGACACAGCATGGTTTTGTTAAGGGGAAGTCTTGCCTGACCAATTTGATTGGATACTATGATGCAGTCACAAAAGAACTGGATGCAGGGAATAACTTTGATATTATATACTTGGATCTTAGGAAGGCTTTTGATACTGTTGCACATGGAAGACTGCTGCACAAATTGGAGCAGTGTGGTGGAGGCAAATTGCTGCTATGGATAAAGGGGTGGTTGAGGGGGAGAAGACAGAGAGTGGTAATCAATGGACACTGCTCATCGTGGACTAATGTTATTAGTGGAGTCCCTCAGGGTTCAGTGTTGGGTCCATTATTGTTTTCTGTATTTATAAATGATATTGATGATGGTATATCAAGCTTAATGTCCAAGTTTGCAGATGATACGGAGGTTGGCAGGGTTGTCAAGGACACTACTGACACTATGCTGCTGCAACAGGATCTGGAAAGGTTGAGCAGATGGGCTGAGAGGTGGCAAATGAAGTTTAACATTGACAAATGTAGAGTACTACATATGGGAAACAGCAACCCCAGAGCAACATATCAACTCTGTGGTACTACACTAACAGTGGTAGAGAATGAAAGGGACCTGGGGGTGGTTGTGCAGGCAGATATGAAGTTCTCTGAGCAGTGCAGATGGGCTGCAAGAGTAGCTCATGGTGTATTGTCAATGATATATAGGAATTTTTCTAGCAGGGATAAGGAGGTGACTATTCCCTTGTATAAGGCAATGGTCAGGCCACACCTAGAGTACTGTATACAGGTCTGGAGGCCTTATTTCAAGAAGGATGTAGAGCTGCTGGAACGAGTACAGAGAAGGGCAACAAGATTAGTGAATGGAACAAAGGGATGCTCTTACGAAGAAAGGCTTAAGTTTTGCAAATTACAGTGTCTGGAGACTGGGCACCAGTGAGGTGATCTGATAGAGGTGTATAAAGCCTTGAATGGTTTGAGCATGCTCAATGCCGATGGGATTCTTCCTCTTGCTCAGAATAATCACCTGAGAGGGCATAAATTCAAATTGAGGAAAGACAGATGTAGGATAGACGTGCGGAAATTTGCCTTTAGCCAGCGGGTGGTTGGTTGGTGGAACAGACTTCCATCCCTTGTCATGGAAGTTGATAGCCTAAATAAGTTCAAGGCTCAGCTAGACAGGTATTTCGAACGAACAGAGGGGTGAAGTGGAAGTGTTTTTTTTTTTTTTTTTTTTTGGCTGATGCTGCATAAGCTTGTTTTCTTGCATCAAATGCCTCTACTAATGCTAATGCTAATTTGTGGAAATCTGGAACTATTGTTTAGGATGCTGTCTGCTAATGCTAGAGGATATTGGTTCTTTAAAGCCATTGCTTTTATGGTTGAGATTTCCTGTTCCAGTAATTCTGGTTGGCTGCAAACTTTTAGGACTCTGTTGACATATGTCCTGATGATAGCTATTTTGGTGGAGAAATGATTTGATGACTTGTAGTTTAGGATGCATCCTGTGTCAGGGGGTTCTTTAGATGGATGTCCAGGAATGGGAGTTGCCCATTTACTTCTGTTTCAACCTTAAATTTGATTTTGTGGCAAAAGTGTTGGGAAGTTTTGGTGGCAGTTGTTGAGTTGGTTTTATCCTTGATTCCAAATAAGAAGGCTGTTGGCTGCATATCTTATAAAGAGCTTTGATTTTGAGTTGTTGATTTAGAAAATTTTCTTCCAAATGCCCTATAATATAAATGTTTCTATCAGGAGGGAAGATAGGAAGTTGCTCCATACTGAAGCCTGTGATCTGGATGTAGAAGGATTTGTTGTAGATGAAGTAGGATTGTCATCATCAGACGTCTTAGATCTGATCAACCTTCCTGCCGAAAGGTTGATTAGATCTAAGATGTGTGATGATGTTATGGGCTTGGTGAAGCCAATGTTTATGTTCCTGTCTAAATTTTCATATATGATGGATTTGATATCTTACAGTGGGATGGTGGTGTACATAGATTCTACATCGAAGGGTACAAGGAAGCCTTCAGGTTCTAAATGTGTAACTTATGTAACATAAAATCGAACACCAGTCATTCAGAAAGAGTGTTTGGTGTGTGTTTCGTGATAAACATGGCAAGAAATAAGGAAATGAATGTTGAAAAAAGAAGTTCTGTTATTATTCTGTATAAAGAAAGCTATTCTATGAGAAGTAGTGACAAAAAACTAAGGTGTTTCATTTAAAGAAATACAAACTACCATTCAATGATTCAAGTAGACTAGCAGTTTAAAGGACAAACCATGATCAGGATGATTGCACATAACAGTAGAAGTATAAGATAAGACTATAACACTGAATTCTAAATGCAATCAACTTACTGCACTTTAAATTCAAACTGACTTCAATAGGAAGTTGAAGGCAGAGAAACACCTGTGTCTACCTCCACTGTAAAACTTTGTCTTAAACAAGCAGGACTTCATGGTCATGTAGTGGTCTGAAAATCCATATTAAAACTGTAAAAAAAAAGAAATGGTTGGCTTGGGGCTAAGAGCTATCAACATTGGACAAATGAAGATTGGAAAAACATACTGAGGACAGATAAATCCAAATTTCAAATTTTGGATATAAGTGTAGAGTTTAAGTGACAGTTAACTGAAGAAAAAATGATGCTACATTGTTTAGTGCTTACAGGCAAACATGGTGGTGGTGGTGGTTCTATCATGATCTGGTTGCTTCTGTTTTTTTGGAGTTGTTGACATTGTCAGAATTGAAGCAATTTTAAGAAAAGAAGGCTATCAAAATATTCTTGAACATAATGCAATATCCTCTGGACTTGACTTTGTGGAAGAATTTTGTATTACAATAAGACTCCAAGCACAGCTCTAAGCAGTGCAGATAATTTCTAGCAACTAAACAACTGGAGGGTGTATTGCAAATTATGGTGTGGCCACCCCAAACACCTGACTTAAACCCAATACAGCTCTTACCTAGACCAGAGGTTCCCAAACTTTCTCGATTCAATGTACTTTTAGTGTCTCAGTAATTTTTTCACGGCACCCCTAGGCCAAAACAAAAATACCTAACAGTTCCATTTATTAAGTAGTTAGATCCAAACAACTAATAAGTAATGTTGAAACTGTGAACCACCTCGAGCTAGTAGTTCGCACAGTGTCTGACAGATGTCAAGTATCGCTGTGTTTCCCTTGAAAATTTAAAATATCCTGCGGCACCCCTGCAAGTTCGCTGGGGTGCCGCAGTGCACAATTTGGGAACCTCTGACCTAACTATTGTCAAGTCTATGAAATTTGTCCATCTTCACAAAATTTAGGGAACCTTGCATTGATCACTGGGAATAATGTTAGTGAAGATGCTATTAGACACTTATTTGCTGGCCGGGTGGGTAAAGTGCCTGCCTCGCAACCCAAAGGTCGCGGATTCGAATCCCGCCTCGGGCTTGGATCAGAGTACTGCAAAAACCTTGGGAGGTGCATTATGGCCACAGAAGCCGATGCGCCAACAACTAACAAAAAAAAAAAAAAAAAAAAAAATCAGACACTTATAAAATTAATCACCAGAATGCCGTGTCTGTGTGATAAAATCTTTTGGCAGATATTTTGATAAAAAAAAATCAGTATAGTTGTTAATATTAATCATTTCAATATTTTTTTTCTGTAAATTTTTCAGTGCTTAATAAAATATCTTAAAATACTTTGTAGTGGTTTTTAATATATATATAAAAATAAATAAATAAATTTTCTGTTTATACTCCAGGACGACCAAACGGTCAAAGGAGTTCACAAGATAGACAGAATACAAGAAACAGCACCGTATTCAGCAGTCACGGGCTTGAACCCCGGTCACTCAAGGCACGTGTACTTATGCACCCGTGCACCTGATCACTAGGCTACGGTATACTGTAGGTATACCTTATATATATATATATATTAAACCCTTCACATTGTCATACTCTGTGATTCTAAACTTTTAGGCTGGAGTGTATATAGTAATGTTGTCAATCCAGCAGTTATTATTTCTCTATCTGCCCATCCAAATGTAATAACTCAACTCCCAGTCAATGGATTTTCATGAAATTTTTTATTTAGTTCTTTCAGAATGATTTATCAGGCATTTCCAATTTTAATTAAAATTGGACCAGTAGAAATAATAGAGCAATTATTATTTATTTTTTTCATGCATATCACATAAAGCACTGGATATCATGTGTTTTTGCAGCAAAGTTGAAAACAGTCACCTTTATATATTATTAGTTAACCAATTAGTAATTACACTGAAAGGACAGAATTCATGGGATACCTGGTTCGTGGGCAACGTGACGCTGTCATCCCTCTCTCTAGTGGACGAACCCACCACCTGGCAGGTATATAGGTATACCACATCACTGCATTCACGCAGACAGTAATTGGATATCAGTATGCATAAATGTCGTGAGTTAACCTACTTTGAAAGAGGAATGATAGTGGATGCCCGACGCATGGGTCACTCTATCGCAAAGGCGGTACAGAAATTGCACTATCCCCATTCAACAGTATCAAGTGTGTATCAGGAATACGCCATTTCCAGAATAACATCTCATAGTGGACAGCGCTGTGGGCGGAGAAAGGTGGTGGATGAATGTGGCCATCGATGTCTGTCTCGCATTGTTTCAGCCAACTGGAGAGCGACATTGGCACAACTCACCACCAACTTCAATGAGAGAGGTGCCAGAAACGTCTCCACCATGACCATCAGGTGATCATTAGCCACAATAGGTTATAGGAGCTGCTGCCCCACCAGAGACCCATTGCTAACACCATGACACAGGATTCTATGCCTCAACTGGGCGAAAGAACATTGACACTGGACCTTGGATGATTGGAGATGGGTGTCATGGTCCGATGAGTCCCGTTTCCAGTTATTTACAGCAGATGGGAGGGTATGTATCTTGCGGAGACCACACAAAACTATGCACCTGTCATGCCAACAAGGAACTGTTCAAGCAGGTGGATGGTCTGAGGAGTGTTCAACTGGCACACATTGGTACCTCTGGTACGTCTAGATGCATCTCTGAACGGTCCAGGTTACATGTCCATCATTGCAGACCATCTGCATCCCTTCATGGTTATCATGCATCCACAGGGCATTGGACTCTTCCAGCAGGAAAATGCGCCTCTCCACAGAGCCGTGGTGACTAGACATAGCTTGAAGAGCGTTCTGCAGATTTTACCACCATGGAATGGCCTTCCCGTTAGCTGGACATGAACTCTGTGGAGCATCTTTGGGATGCTGTGGAAAGGTTCATTCGAGCTTTGGCCTCTACCCAAGAATGTGACAGAATTATGGACAGCAGTGCAGCAAGCATGGATGAAAATACCTGTGGAACGCTTTCGTGAACTAGGATGTCTCGCTGTGTGACTTCCCTTATCCAGGCAAAATGTGGGCCTACCGTTACTAGATAGGTATCCCATGATTTTTGTCCACTCAGTGTAATTGGTAACAAAATAATTAGTTACTTTTCACTTATATTAATCATAGAAAAAGAAAAAAATTCAATTAAAGAAATAAAAATCTAATATGCCTGAAATATAATGCATTCTGTATATTAACTAACTTGCTTATTTTTGTTGTTATAGTGGGTGACTCTTATTTCCGAGCTAAGGATATTGGTTTACGTGCTCAAAAGAAACTTCTAAGCCGGATGGCTAATAAGAGTATAGCAAAAGTATTTATCGATGACACTACAGCTAGTTTGTTAGATAACTTATATAAGATTGCACGGAGCTACAGTGGAAACAAAAAGGAGTCAGAGAAAGTTGTAAAGAATATTATCAAGGTGAGGTTACAGAAATTGACATTTATATTAAATTTAGTCATCCTTTTTGTTGCTAAATTAAGTTTGGAAATAAAGCTTAGTAAATTTTATTTTAAAATATTGTTTATCATATATGATTAAAGAGGCCTGTGCACTCTGGATTCATTATTATCAAAACTAAAATTACTGCACAACACAGAGCGAAAATGGATACAAAAATAGATTGTGACAAGTTTAATAATAGGAAATATACATATATTAGATTAGATACATACAAACAAAAAGCTTTTGGTTTTTGTCAACCTTCCTCAGTTAAACTGACAGTTAAGAATGGAGCATGAGGGCGTGTACTGCCAATCTTGTACGTGAAGTGCGTGATTAATTGTTGGATGTTGAAGCCTGTGGCTGTGATGCATGCTGACATTGCCAGCGTTTGTCAATAGTCAGGATTGCTGTTTCAATGATAGGGTGGACTTGACATCCACTGTTCCTGTTGACTGAGGTATTGGAGCATTTGATGTTCAACGACTCCAACCAGGCGCGTTGTCGATAGTGGCGGGACTTATCCACAATCATGATATCGCGGTGTGGGTCAACATCGTGGTGGGTTGGCCAAATGTTCGGCAATAGCTGAGTGCTCCACATCCGCTAAGTGGATTGCTCTTTTGTGTTCGGAAAGGCGTTTTTCGAGCTGTCTCCCAGTTTCCCCGATGTAGCAGCTAGTGCAGTCACGGCAAGAGATGCGGTAGACCAATCTGCTTTGTAGTAAGGTGGGGACCGGTGTTTTTACTTTAGGGATGAGGGATCGTAATTTTCTGCCTGGGAGTTGTACACATTTTATCCCATGTGATTTTAAGACTCTACAAACCTGTTGTGATAAGTTTGAGTAGTATGGGATAAAGGCGCTCACAGCTGAGTCTCACAGCATTACCTTGGATGTTTCTGTTGGTTATCCCAAGAAATTCAGGTGACCGAATCTTAGACCACCTCAATTCTCTGTCACTTTTCATAAAATTCACCATCGAGCTAGAGTCTGACAACACCATACCATACTTAGACACCCTTGTCCGGCACGAGGGCATGCGCTTGAAGACAACTGTCCATCTTAAACCAATGTGTGCTGGCTAATTTACCAACTTCCGGTCTGCACACGCACGTAGCCATCTTCTTGCCACTGCATGAACCTTGCTAACTCGTGCCTGGACACACTCAAGCTCTGTAAATGAGAGGCGCACCGAAATTGCTAAAGTCAAGGCGGATCTTACAAGGTGTGGCTATCCCATTAATACCCTTGACAGGTGTGACCTACAGACACATGGTCATGTAGCGACCAACAGAAATATCCAAGGTAATGAATCGGCCGCGAGCGCCTTTATCCCATACTACCCAAACCTATCACAACAGGTTTGTAGAGTCTTAAAATCACATGGGATAAAATGCGTACAACTCCCAGGCAGAAAATTACGATCCCTCATCTCTAAAGTAAAAACACCGGTCCCCACCTTACTATAAAGCGGATTGGTTTACCGCATCTCTTGCTGTGACTGCCCTAGCTGCTACTTCGGGGAAACTGGGAGACGGCTCAAAAAACGCCTTTCCGAACACAAAAGAGCAATCCACTTAGCGGATGTGGAGCACTCAACTATTGCCGCACACATTTGGGCAACCCACCACGACATTGACCCACACCGCAATGTCGTGATTGTGGATAAGTCCAGCCACTATCGACGACGCGCCTGGTTGGAGTCGTTGAACATCAAATACTCCAATACCTCAGTCAACAGGAACAGTGGATGTCAAGTCGTCCACCCTATCATCGAAACAGCAATCCTGACTACTGACAAACGCTGGCAATGTCCGCATGCTTCACAGCCACAGGCTTCTACATCCAACAATTAATCACGCACTTCACGTACAAGATTGGCAGTACACGCCCTCATGCTCCATTCTTAACTGTCAGGTTAACTGAGGAAGGTTGACAAAACAACCAAAAGCTTTTTGTTTGTCTAATCTAATATATGTATATTTCCTATTATTAAACTTGTCACAATCTATTTTTGTATCCGTTTTCGCTGTGTGTTACAGTAATTTTAAGTTTTGTTTATCATATATTGACTGCTTCATTCAGAAGACAGTTTTTATGTTTTTATACACTACGTGCGTTAAGTGAATCTGTGCTCTTCTGGAACAATACATCTGTATGTGTCTTTCACTAATAAGGGATTCTTCATAGACTCGTTTGCGTGTGTATATGTGTATATATATATATATATGTGTGTGTGTGTGTGTGTGTGTGCGTGTGTGTGTGTGTGTGTGCGTGTGTGTGTGCGCATATGCATATTATCTTCACCATGTCCATCCACCTATCTGCAAGTAACAACTCAACTTCCATTGGATGGATTTTTGTGAAATTTTATATTTGGGCCTTTTGAAAATATTTGTTGAGACATTCCAAATTTCATTAAAATCAGACAAATAGAAATCACAATTATTTCTTTTTTTCTATATAATTTATATGTAAAAAAGAGATTCATTATCATTAAATGTAGTTTTAATGCAATATTGTTATAGATAACAAAGCTGAAAGCTTTAAATCAGTTGTTTTTGGAAATTTTGCTGTATTAACTGCACCTACAGCAAACACAACCTGAAAGTGAAAGGTCCACAGCACTCGTTCACATTATATCTTTCAGAACAACAGAAAGTTATTCTAGTGGTAGTGGTGGGAATTTATTAGTTCTCATCATTAGGAGGGGAGACAAAACTATATCCATCATAATGGTTGCTTCTTCCCAAATGTTTAAACCAAATGAAACTAATTTTTAAACCAGATTTTCCTTTAATTTGTAGAATACTCTCCAGCTGTTTTCATAAATGCCCACAGTAACCATAGTCGGTATGCAATTACAGAGTTGTGTATGCAAAGTGTACAAACTTGAATTACCCTCCAAAAAGTATCCAGACCCTGTTTTCATAGTTCATTGGATCTACCATATGAGTCATTGTATAAACAATGATTCATATAGTAGATCCAACCAACAACAACAACAAGAGGCAAAATTTAAAGTCAAAATCTAACAGATAACATGTGAATTGCAGAATGCCCTAGTTAGGTACATCAGATTGAGTGTTTTTTTTTGACATATTGGGCTCCATTGGTGTCATTAAACATGGGTGTTTTTTTTTTGTTTTTTCACCATGCCTTACATGTGAGATGGTTCACACAATTTTCCTAGCAGGAGAATTCGGCAAAGGTAAAGAAGCCCACACGAGAAGCATGCAATAGTTCAATGAAATTTACCAGTAAAAGCGCTTTGCCGTAATGGCATTTGTATTGTTCTCGCTCGGTAAACAGACGGTGGGTGTTATCGGTCTGGAGTAGAAGCTGAAGCCCTCACGAAGTGAAGGGGGCTAACCTGACCTTTTTTCTTTAGAATCACGAACAGAATCATATTGGAAGTTCTGGCGTCATAAAAAATGTTCGTAATGTAGTTTCACCGGTAAACTTTTTCGAAGTTTGCCGTGCTTCTCGTGCGGGCTTCCTTTGCCTTTTACCTTTGCCCATTTTTTTTCTTAATAAACAATTTATCCCCTAGTCCACCACAGTGATTCTAAAGAAAAAAGGTCAGATTACCCCCTCCACTTCGGAAGAGTTTCGATCTCCCATGAAATTCAATTTCTACTCCTGACCAATAACACCCACTGTATGTTTACTAAGCGAGCAACAATACAAATGTCTTTATGGCAAAGTACTTTTACGAGTAAATTTATCGAACTTTTGCGTGCTTCTCGTGTGGTCTTTCTTTACCTTCGCCGAAAATTCAATAAGGATGGAGTATACTCCATCTTGGATACTTTCAAGATGGAGTATACTTCCAAGCAACATGTTTTTTTGTTTTAAAAGTTTTTATAAAACTAGCAGTTTTGTTAGAGTGCAACAGCATTTAAAGTGAGGTCTGGTTGAAGAAATATTCAAAAAAGAATGGGGTAAGACCACGTATGGTAAATGCAGTTCTTCATTTCTTCAAGGAACATTTTAATGATAAGGCCATCTCTATTCAATATCCTGGATGGTATTATATAAATGGTCTTGGTCTTCAATGCTCACTGGATTTGAATCTCTGTGATTATTTCCTGTGGAGATTCCTGAATTATAATGTCTACAGTAATAATCCACACAGCACTGAAGAAGTGAAAGGTGATATCACAGCTGAAATTGCAGCAGGGCATTTCTGAAAAAATGCCAATTGCAGTTATGGTAAACTTCAAGTGGTATCTAAAAATGGTCCTGAATGCACAGGAATCAGTAAGAAAACATGTTTTTTTCTTGAATAATAAACTCCCATGACATACGTTCTGCAAACTCAGCAATGCAGAACAATACATCAGAAAGTTTAAGCGCTTGAAACTTGTCTTTTATTGAAGACCTTGTATATTTTAACTGGAGCACCAGAAACCAAGTAAAGAAACTTTTAGAATTCTTTTGATACCTTAAATTATTTTTTATTTTTTTTAATTTTTAATTGTTTGTGTCATTATGATGTATATGTATTATTTTATTTTGTTTTACTGTTTTTCATAGTTTTGTGTCTGTGCATGCATATGTTTCTGGACGAGTGGGTGGGAGAGCGAGTTGGGGTATCTGAACAATTCCTTTTGTTGACTTGTGGGAGATGACAGAGTTTACAGACTTTGAGGAGTGGGGAAGAAACAGCACAGTGGATGCTGGAAAATTCACAGCATCAAAATGCATTTATATATATATATATATATATAAAAATGTACAGGATGTTTCATTTAAAAGTTACCAGAGTCTATGCCTCTTATTTTTAGGTTTAGGTTATTCGTCATCTGGACCTTTTTGTCATATTGGGCTGTAATTTTTTAATTTGTTGTTAAAACTGAAGACTAAGTATTACCATTTGGACTTTTACAATTTCCAAATTTAAAATTTTACCTAATCTGTTTTTTTCTCAATGGAAAAATTTCTCATTTCCAGTTAGTCTAAAAATATATACAGTGATATATTTTTCATGCTCACTGGATTTAAATTTCTGCGATTATTTCCTGAGAAGGGCAACGAGATTGATAAGTGGAACAAAGGGTTGATGTTACCAAGAAATGCTTAAGTTCTGCAAATTGCAGTTTCTGGAGATTCCTGAATTATAATGAATTATACTTTTTTTTATATTATATTATTTTTTAGCTTGAGAAACTGAAAAAAATACCTTGAAAATTTTGAAGGTTTGATAAATAATACATAAAATGCATGCTGGCGGGACTTTTGTGGATTTGTTAGGGGATTGTTTTTTGCAACAGCATGTTCGGGGGGGGGGGGGTGCTCTTGATCTGATTGTCGGCAGTGATTGTTCATGCACTGGGAGTTTGCAGGTGAGGAGCTGCTGGGTGGCAGTGGTCACAGTGTGCTGATATGGGATTTGCTTAGGGATGTGGCTGCTATCAGGGGAGGGGGAGGGGTTTTTGTTTTTGTGGGGGTGGCTACAGTGGTCTCAGATGGTTTTTGAGTTCTGTGCAGTGGGATTAGCTGGTGATGTTTAAAACAGTGGATTCTGGGTGGGAGGCCTTCAAGGAATTGGTCTTGGAGGCTGCTTGGGCTTTTCATGGTATGTTCTGGATTTGGACCTGAATGGGTGTCGGATGAACTGGTGAGGCTTGTGGTGGAGATTCATGTAAATTGTCATGGTGGTGATACAGGGGCCTGTGGCGGATGTAGGCTGGTCTGTGGTCGGGTCACAGGGGAGGTTGGGTGGGCAAAGGCTGATTGTGGGGGAGTCCTTGGCAGGGATGCAAGGAAGGGCAGCAGGGACTTCTTTGCTTGTGTGAATTCTGGAGGGAAGGGGTGGGTCGGATTGGTCTACTTAATGTTGGTTGTTCGACTGTAGATGGTCCTGCTTGGATGGCTGGTGGACTGAATGATTGTTTTGAGTCTGCATTCACTCATGAGGAGTTCTGTGTGGGGGGGACAGAGGTTTGCTGGGCTCTGATGGGAAGCTGAATGATTTTGTGATGGCACAGAGCGAGGTGGAGGGGAGGTTGTTGAGGTTGGGCATTGGGCCCCAGGGGTGGGGCAGTCTGTCCAGTTGTATTGAGGGAGGTAGCAAGGGTGGTTAGCAGGGCCCTTGGCCATGGGGCATCCTTGGGTTTGGGGGAGTTTCCATGGACTGGAGATGTGCAGGTATGTTCCCAGTTTGCAGGGAACTGTTAAAACATTATGCCTTGTTGCATTTAGTTTATTTAAATAAATGCGTTACATATGGAAATCAAGAATGGTACCGTGTGGTCATGTTAGATAAACATAGCGCGTGACCACGCTTAAACAGAAGCTTGTTTTAGCACAGTAAAAGTTTTAGCACTGTTACCTATTTCTGTATTTGTTACGTATTACCACATAACCCACATCTCTCTTCTCCCATTGGCTGAATAAATATCACTAGGAGGAAAATTATTTTAATGTATAGAAAGATTATGGATTGCATTAATGCAATCTATAATCTTTCTGCAGAATCTGCAATCTATAAAAGGTCAAGTATTGGTATGCAAGCAGAATTTTAAAAAGCTAAAAGGTGTTTTTTTTTTGTTTCTATTCAGAGCATGCCTGCTGCTGGGTAGAAAACGTGAATGTTCCATTTGAAGACCTGTTATTTTTAGTTGAGTTTAAAACATCTTAACTTTTCTCAGGTGATATTTTTCCTTTCAATGTTTTTAATAATTAATCATAATTATTAATTATGCTTAATTATTAAAGTGCTTTATTTAATGTTTTTTAAGAGTTGCTATTTAGAAATTAATAAAAAGGACTCAGGTAAATTTAGAGCAAATGCTTCATTTGTGTTCATAGCCAAGACAAACTAAATTTGCCCTTGGCTACATTCACAACCGAGTTTTTTGCAAACCCTTTTACAATAACAAAAAAAAAAAATTTAAAACTTGCTCCTAACTTCACCTAAACACTTTTAACCCAGTATTTTTGGTGGAATGTTTATTTATATTCTGATTTTTTTTTAAATTTTTATTTTTTTCAGATTGTGATTAAAATTGCAATACTCTACCGTAATGAACAGTTCAACCAGGATGAGCTAAGAACAGCAGCAAAGTTCAGAAATAAATTTCATTCAACTGTCTTGGCAATAATTAGCTTTTATGAAATGGACTTTTCATATGACAGAAACTTTTTACTTCAAGCATTCAATGAATGCCGTGCACTTTTGAAAGATTTAGTAATAAAACACCTGACAGAGAAGTCTATCAACAGGATAGATCATGTTTTCAACTTTTTTGCTAATCCTTTATTTTTGGATGATATTTTCAGTAGAGACAGCCAGCAAAAAGAATTACTTGGAAGAATGGTTACTGATATGCATAAACTCATGGAAGATGGCTCCTTATAGTCATAACAAGTCATTCGAAGCATAAAAAACTGATATTCATTATAATATAGTAGTAGTAGTTCATTTTTCTTTGGTTATTTATACATCTTCTGCTATCTGAAAATTGTTACAGGTTATTGGTGGGCTTACTGAAGTACTTATTGTTTGCATTTGGTATTATCTAACTGTTGTCATATATTTTTGATATTCTTATATTTGGACATTTTTTTTAAACAACTGTTTCCTATATATTGGATACTTGTAATTATCAATAAAGAATGTACAGTAAAAAAATACAAAGATTAATAAGTATATTATTTGCAAGAAGAAGGATAAATGTTAGTATGCCTTCTGGTTAAAAAAACATATATACAACAGGGCTTTAAGTCTGGTTCTAATTCTTTTGTATAATAGTTAATGGCTATGCTTGTACTTTGGTTGGAAAGTAATTATGATTTCCTTTTCTGATTTTTTTTAAAACCCCTTATGAGTTTTAGTACTTAATTTGCAAAAAAGCATTTACTATGATAACTTCTTTATACACTCATAATTTTTCATATTTTTAGATAATTTGTCAAGGTTGTTAATTTCCTCTGTGATTTTATATACGAGTATGCTAGTCTGAAGTTGAAATATTGGTCCTACAAGGATAAAAGTCAATAGTGTGGTACTTAGCTGAAGGCGAAAAATTCTGAAAGTTATAACAAAAATTTTATTTTGTTAAATTTTGATGATTTTAGTTGTCTTTAGTGCGAACACTAGATATTTTTCTTAGCAGCTCATTAATTTCTGTCTAGCTAAAAACATATTTGCAAAATGTATAAAATAGTAGTTTAAGCTAACAAAATACTTTGATAAAATCATTTAGGTGAAACATTTATTTCATATGGCTCATACCCTTTATTTGAATTTGGCTGAGTTTTTGTCTTATAAATAATTATACATATTAAATTAAATTTAAAAGTCCTGAACTTCAGATAAAGTAGAAAATATTTCTGTTCTTTGTCAGGACAATTCATTACTTCAGCACTTGTTTTAAAATAAGTTTACTTTGAACTTTTCTAGATATGCTTTTTCTTTCTATTCCTTCAATACATTATCAATAGTTCATTCAGACTTGACTACCTATATAATTTTATAGAAAAAAAACTTTATGAAAATCATTAGAATTTTATTGTATTTGCACAGCATTTCCTAATAGATAGTAGATATGACTAACATTTCTTTTATTTGGAAAAGATTAATGTTGATTGTTACTAAACATGGCTGTGTTGACACCTGAATTTAGTCCCTCTTATTGGTAGCATAGGATATCTAACTTCAAACAAAAATATTATATTAATGCATAATTTAAACAAGTATATTTTTTAAATATCTATTGCACAAATATAGCTATCGGCATGTGTGCTTATAGTTATATATTATACATATTTTTCTATTAGATATATATTATATATTTAAAATATGCACCAATAAAATAAATGAAACACAAGCACCTTTATGACATTTAGGGATGTGCATATTCTGAAGCACTTAACTTGGAGACAAAGAATCTTGTAGAAATTTACACAACAAATAAGTTTATTCCAGAGCAAAATATTGCTTTCATAGGCAGTAACACTGAGTTTAATTGTATACTAAGCTATCCAAGATGATTTTGATATTAGTGCAGAATACACCCATAACATTTGAAATTATAACCCTAACAGTTCATAAGCTAAGAGTTCAAGCTTGTGCACTTATGTGGGGGGGGCTAATTGTTGTTTATCATTTCTGTTTCCCTTGTAGGTTTTAAAAAAAATTCTCCTTTTTTTTAATATGGTAAGAAACTATTTTAGGTTTCATTTTCATTACTTGGTTGTCATAATAGTAAAGCCATTCTGACATTGGCCTCACTGATGGCAGAGAGTTGTATGCTTGTTGTTACCTTGACAGAAATATTGTTTGTTTATGAACATTTTTCTCTTTATGTCTAAGTCAGAAATTTCTCCTGGGATTGCTTCTCTTATCACTTCAACAAATAAAAATCAGTGATAGATATATATCTGCATTTTAGATAAGAACTTTTTCACATCTTGTCTGCAGAATCGTGAAGTACACTGGTCATGAAACTCAGTTCCTGTTATTCAAAGATGAACCCAAGAGTAAGACAGCAACTACCAAAAGGCAATAAGTGATCATACCAGCTGATGGGGAGTAGTTCTGAATTAGGGATGACTAGAGGTGGAGAATGATAGACTATCGTCAAGTTTTTCAGTGGTCATAATATAAAAGGTTCTGATCATTGATCATTGTGGCTTTGCAGGCAAATATGCACATGTACATTTCTAAGTTCACGGAGAAGAGGATTTTGAGGGCTTTAACCAGTCTTGAAATCAATTTCCATCTCATCTCTTGAATTGAAAGCGGAATGGGGTGCAGAATGATGTTGAGTCCTAAGTTGTACTTAATTTCTTGTGGTTTTTCATCAGCAAGGTAGACTTTAAAATAATAATACTATCAAAGATCAAACAAATTTGTAAACCTTGGTAAACAAAAACTGTTGAGGAGGAATTGAGGTTTCCGAAATCCGCTTCACTATTCATTACGGGAAATTGAGTCAGAGTTGCAGATGAAAATTCAGAGTTTGATTTTATTTCACATTCAAGGGAATAATGAATAGGGGTATTTTTGGACAAAAAAATGTACACCTTAAAAGTGATCACTAAATTCATATATATATATATTGATATATATATTTAATAATAATAAAAATAATAATAATAAATATATATATTTAATAATAAAAAATATATTTTTTTTTTATTATTAATTTTTTTGTATGATCTTTGGTCCAGTCAGATGCTTCTATAAGCCAGTTCTGTCTTTGTGATTGGCTACTCAGTGCTAAATAAAATGCAAAAGTCTAACCTCGTGTAACCTCAGGTGTGTGTGCATGTGCGTGTGAGATGGTGGTGAGGACACTCAATTCACAAATTCATAGTTGATATCAGTACTTCGATAGTTTTTTCATGCCAGACTAAATTATATGGCTGTGTTTTTTTTTTGTTTTTTTTTTATAGCATCGAAAGCCAAAAAATAGTTCCACTTGATAGAATTTATATTTTATTGTGGTGTGGACAGTTTTCCAATTTGGTAAGAGAGGAAATTAAAAATGAAACCATATAATAATAAAATTACAACTTCATAAGCAAACCTGAGAGGGAAGAGTATAGGGTGCCTGCTCTACTTTTTCAGTGGGGGATGTGAATAAAGGCTTTCTTTTTATCCCCCTCGCCACTGAAAATCACCAATCACATTTGTTCTAATGAAACATCGTGCATGTGATAATGTGCTACATTCTGTTATTTCAGGTGAAGCATCCTGCTTGGAATTTTGTGCAGTTGCCAAAGATAAAATGATAATTAAAAAGTATCTTTTAGATATTTAATTTGTTCTCTGATTTTGGAAATGCAGCCATTAAAAATAAGTGAAAGCATTCAAAATTTTTTTATAGGAATGCCATCACATATAACATGAATGAATCATAATTATATGTTGTTTTACATTACATAATTATGATATCTGATCTGTTAAAAATGCTATATAAAGCTTCCCAAATGTGCCATTTATTTGTAATGGACTCTGGTCTGTTTGTGAAGGAAAACTAGAGCATTCCAAATAAAAAAAAATTCCTGTTGGGACAGTACAAAAAAATAAAATAAAATAAATAATAAATAAAATAAATCCTGATGATCTTGCTGCCTAATAAATGTCTCACTGGTATTTTGCTACATTGCTTACCATTATTCTCATCAGATGCAGTAGCTGTTCGTTAATAAAAAGCCAAAGCATGTAGAAATGTAGCATCCCCCTTTCCCCATTAGATCAGATGTATGGCAATTTTTTCTTTATTTAATAATTATATATTTTGACATTAAACTTAAGCAGTGTGTATTAAAATTAAATTTAATGGTAATTTCAGTGTTCCATTAAGAATTTTTATTTTTAAGCAAGTACAGTAAAAATTCCATATTCTTGGGGGTTGTGTTCTGTAAAAATCCATAAATATGAAATTTATGAATATGGACATGAATTCCTAATGGAATTCCTTTCCATATTCATTAATGGGTCCACCCTTAGGTAGCATACAACACATTTACAACGTAATATATGGTACACCACAGGAAAAGGTTAGCCACCACTTCCGTAAATTTGAATTTTGGTATATGAATTTCTATCATATGAATCTGATTTAAGAATGTAACAGTATAACTAAAGATACTGCAAATCCCATTCCTCCAAATTTTATTCATATGTAGGATTATATGAGAGTGGTATGGATGCTTTTCCAAAGTCTTGTGGTCATTTCACAGCTTCATTATTTTCTCATGCAGAAATTTTTTACCACCCAAAACTGTTTTAATGGAACAAACAAATAATAATCAAAAAATGCCAAGTCTGTGTGTAAGGGAGGAGCTGAAGAATTGCCTTTTTCAAATTCCTCAGTGTATTCACTGTCACTGTAGTGCTGTAAGGTACTGTCTTTGTGTAAACATTGCTTTTGGGGGGGGGGGGGTTCCTCTGTTCTTTGGTAGTGTTGCTGGCTCCTTATCTTTCAATAACTTTCACTGGCAATTTGCAGCAAAGCATTCCACTCCATAAGAAAAATGGAGTGGAGTTTATTCACAGATGTTCTTGTTCGCCACAGTTCATGATTTTCACTGCAAGCCTTACATGACGTAAACACTTGTGCTTGTCATAAACATTCAGGTAAAGCTCTGGCAGTGTTGTAAATATTCTCCCAGTTTCTTGTTTCTTTTGAGAGTGCACAAGAGAACTTATCACTTTCCTTTCAGACATGACGTTCAGTACTCATTAAATTGGTCTTGCCAATACCAACTTGTAGCTAATTATTAACTTTGCATCAGGAGTAAGTTCTTCTGCTGTCATAATTCTTCCAAATTATGATTGCCACTTATCTCTCACATGCATGCATATGGCATTCAGAACAAAACAAAATGTAACTTTGAAAAGTATGGTTCACTTTTGACCAGTCCATTATTTTAATTATTTTCTCATATTCTTTTTCATTTTTTATGTACTGTTTCTGGTGTTTTAATACTGATGTCCTATCTGGAATGCATTTCAAAGTAGTCTTTTTTATAGTTATTTATTTATTATTATTTTTTTGTTCTTTTTTAATTTTTATATTTTCATAATGAGAGCTTAGTTATGCAGTTGCTAGGGATGAGTTTCTTAATTAAAGAAGCTTTGCTGATTAATCCTAATTGATAGTAATACAGTAATTACAGGGGGTTCCCTGGTATCCAAGTCCCTGCAGTTACAAGGATTTGAAAATTAAATAATTAAAGGAAGCCCTTGAGAAAATTGACCAAGCATTTGAATATTTTTGTGAGAACAACCCTACAACCCTCTTCATGATTGTGCAGCAGAAGTTAAGTGCGAAGTTGAAGACATAACTAAATGCTACAACACAATTTTATCTGAAAAAATATGGCAGAAAAACAACTCTGGATTCATTCTTCATTCGTAAAACTGAAAAATAGTGTAACTTCAATGAACTTTACTTAACCCCACATTATTCAACATGTTATAATAAAAAATGTCTCATTTTTCAGTTTTGATCCATTTTTTACTATATACAAGTATGTAATACACATTACAAAAATTTGGTCCCCATTTTAAGTGGAATTTTCTGGAACCAATTATCCTCTGATAACTCTTGTCGAAGCCTTCCTGGCTATAATCCTAAAAATAAGTTGATGATAATAAAAAAAAATCTGCATTGATATTTGAATCGCCTCACATGTATTCACAACGTATGATGTGTTTGCATTGTTAATTTTCCCTTTCACTTTGACTCCTCTCCCCTCCTCCATCAGTGCAAGTGTTTGAGGGGAAGTGGTATGTAGATAAGTCAAGAAAAAGCAATAGAAAGTATTCAGAGATTACTCCATTTGGTATTTCTGTAATGACAAATAGCACTAGGTTTAGAGTGGCTTTAGGAAAGAGGCGCCATTGGAGAAGGAGCCACCAGGTTGTGCATCCCTCAAAGGGTTGTTAGTGAAGAAAATATCAAATGTTAGGTGTGTGGTTAAGATTCTAGTATTCTAACAGGTAAATGGACTGCAAGCTATTGCATATGGGTAGCAGTGATCCCAGCAATAGGTCATCAGCAATAGCAAAATCTTAGTATCTTTGCCAGCTGGATCCATAAAACTTGAAACCACTTGGGGTTGTGAACATTGAAATTGTTAAGATAGATTGGAGAAAGCTTCAAAGAAAGTCCAAGTTCAGAGTGATCTGTTGAGTTGGAAAGCAATAAAGGCAACAAATGAATTTGACAGAATGGAGTAAAGGGATTTTAAACCACAGGAAATCAATAAGAGGAAGTTCCAGATTAGGAAGTCTCTGACAAGGAATATATCAGTGGACAGTATGTACCAGTACTACCTGTATAATTTCGGTATTTCTTGAAGACCGAACAGAAATAATTTTAACAATAGCAGTATTTTTTATTTACAATCTTGGTGTTAAATTTACTATTGGCATTACTTCTTAACCTTCCATTCCAGAATGGTGCCTGACAATCGCACTTTTTAAAATTTTTTTATTTTTTAATCTGTAAATGAAATCAAATTCTCCCATGTACCTTTGCCCACCAGTATTTTCCAACTGGCTATACCATGTTTTCTGTTTTCGTTTCGATATACTGTGAATTATGAGACATATTTTTTGTGGCATTGAACTGCCATGAGAGCAAAGGCATCTTTCTTCTAAGCAACTCCCATTCCCATGGCATTTAAATGTAAATAGCTGACAAAAATATAGACATTAATGTTACATCTGCCAGATGCCATATGAATGTCTGGGATAATTAAAACAAAAAGGGTATCGCACAGATGTCACGTATCTTTGTTAAATTGAGAGTGTGAATGAATGGAAGGTTAAATATTTAAGTAATAGCATTGCCAAACTATGGTAATATATGCTACTTATTTGATACTGTGTTGGCTATTGCCAGTACTCCTATTTACCCACAGTTTATCGCAAGGGTTGCTTGCAAAATATCAATTATGACTGCCATAATAGATGAAGTAGGTAAGCACAGTAAATTATTAAAAAAAGGAATTGATATTTTTTAAGAAAGTAATTTACAATTTCTATATTAGTAAATATACCCCTACTAATTTGTAGCCGCCTCCGTAGCCAGGTGGGAAGGAGCAGCAGTGCATAGCACACGCTTCTTGATTAGACCGGGGTTCGAGCCCGTCACCACCAAATACGGAGGATGCGGAAAGGTTCAGGGAATAACCACGGCATATCCCCGAGTAATATGGCCTTAGTTGCTAATGCTCCTAAAAACCAAACAAACAAACAAACTAATTTGTATGAGAATTTTTAGTAAGCAGTGTTCATGTATTGATAGCCACTTGGTTGCATACTGCAAATACCTAAATCTTACCTTTGTAGAAGAATAAGAGAAATTTACCTCGATATGATACGTAGAACACTTCCATATGTTACTGTCCAGAAATTAAAACGAATATAACATTAACGCAAAATGACCGCGGTGATAGCAACTTGTCTTACCGAGGATCAACGTGATTTCTGCTGAATTTTAGAGTAAAACAGCACACATCCTCAGTACATGCTTCTCGTTCAACAGCGTCAGAATTAGCTTTTCATGCCGTTAACAAAAAACATACATTTTTATTTGATGAGGCCAAAATATTGGTGTCCACCATAATTATACAGGACTATTAATTGCAGAAACCTTGAAATTAAATTACATTAGAATTCTATTAACGTGCGCTATCCATATCTAATCTCCAATTCATGGTCTTTTACATGCATGCACAAAGACAAATAATCTCTATTTAAGATTCGTGCTCTCTAATTTTCATTCCTGTGATCATGACATACAGTCAAAAAGCTCTGTCAGCTTCAGGAAGGAAAATCGTTTTTCAAAATTAACGTTAAACTTTTTAAAAAATTTTAAATTGTGTTCAATTGATTTTTTTAATTGTTTTCAATTTATTTTAATCATTTTGCATTAATGTCATATTCATTTTAATTTCTGGAGAGTATCATACGGAAGTGTTCTATGTATCATATTGAGGTAAATTTCTTTTATTCTTCTACAAGTATTGAAATAAACGTAGAACATATTGAGCATCGTAGCTCTGGTTTTTACTATCAAATTCAAATTTTACCTGTATTATGAAATGGGTATACAAAAGAGATTGTTCAGAGTAGTTAAAATTGAATATGAAGTTTTTTTTTTTGTACTAAAAAGCATCCAACGCTCAAAAGTTTTATGGGATATTGAATCTTCCCACTGTCATGACAATGATTGTATTTGACATCCTAGCAATAATGCGTAAGTAGAATATTTTTGCTCTCTGTATATGAGGAATATAGTTAATAAAATAAGTATATAGGCCTAGTTAACATCACTGATTATACCCATAGGCAATTATTTTTATTTTTTGCTGTGAGTTCTTGGATAAGCTAAAAATAATTTCTATATTAATATGCACAATGCATTCTCCATGACTGCATTTGTATCCTACTGTAATAAGCAATACCATGCTGTTATTTCCTAAAAATTATTTTTGTATCTGAAAATAAAGTTTTAAAACAGACATTTACAGTAAATTTAGTATACTGCTTTTTTTATATACAAATATATATAAGCCATATTTTCAAATCAAGTGCCTTTTATATATATATATATTCTGACATGTTTGTTGACGTTGGTATAAAATCTGATGCATTTACAAAAGTTGAACTTTGTTCTGGATTTTCACTAAATATATCTCTATAACTTAAAGGATTTATATATAAAATAGATTAAATACAGTTATAACATGACTATCAAATTGATATCTTAATTATGTAATTTTTAACTGCCTAATAAAAATCATGTTGTGTAAATGAATTGTTCTCTTACTGCTTTCATTGAAACTTATTTGTAACCAAGTATACAAATTGTAATAAGCATCCATTACCAGCCACTGCTCATTTCAAAAATAAAAATGAAATAAAACAAGTACAATACAGTGGATCCCCGCTTTATAATATTAATCTGTTCAAGAGACACCATTGTATCATGAAAATATCATAATGTGAACCCAATAGCACTGTTTTTTGGTAATTCATTCCAAGTACTCGGAAGTTGAAATTTTCTTCTTACTGCACTCTTTATGGGCCATATTATCAGTTTACACAATGTTGTATGTACACGAATTCAATACAGTAAATTTTTGTCAAATAAGCACAACAAAAAAAATCACTCCAACTAAACAATGCTAAAACAAAACTTGTGGTAAAGCGCTACTATTGGCTGAGAGGAAGGACCATATGATCTGGTAGGAGACAATCGTGAGCCCATTGTAAACTGAAATAAGTAGGCACCGGTTAACATGATCACTGGTTAGTAGAATCAGCCACTTTATAGAATCAAATTTCAAAAAATCAATTCAAATCATTAAAATGCACTACACTTTCATCGTTATATGTTTGGTTATAAGACTCAGTTTTGAATGCCTTTGTGATATTTTTCTAAAGCACATTTCTGGAGGTTGCTACCATAAAACAAAAACAGTTTCCTGTTTTTTGGGCTTTTCTGTTAGTGTAATCTATTATAAACTGGTAGTAATACCAATAGCTGGAATTCTGGGGGGTTTTACATTATTATGGTGAAATGTGTTTCCCCTTCACTGAAATCTTCAATCATATAAAAAACATAAATAAATTTTTAGAATCTTCTCTTTATTCCTAGTTTGTTTCATAAACTTGTTACTCTGTATCTCACTTGCACATATCGTGTTAGTTGCAATTTGTGTGTGTTCTTTGCTATTGATTGCTTATCTTTTTTACTGCTTTAAATTTTACATCCCCAAAACAAGTCGTCAGTGAACAGAAATATTAATTAGTATGTGCACAGTATTAATTAAGCCATGTATGTAAGCATAAATTTATTTTTATTTTGCTAACCTGTGGAAAATATCCTTCTGATTTTCATATTTCATTTAATTTTGTTAATTGGCAAGGTATTAAAGTGTAAATTTGTGCTTTATATCTTTACTTTTATAGCCTATGGATAATATTCTTCCTATTTTCGCTTATTAGAATTTCTGTTTAATAGAATTAAAATTCAGTTCACAAACATGATTACAACCCTCAGGAGACAAACTGAAATTGAGGAAAGACAGTTGTCGAATAGATGTATGGAAATTTATCTTTAGCCAGTAGGTAGTTGATTGCTGGAACAAACTTCCATCTGTCATTGTGGAAGTTGATAAATAAATTCAAGGCAGAACTAGACAAACATTTGGAATGGATGGATGGGTGAAATGTGAAGGTTTTTTTTTTTTGGCTAATGCTGTATAATCTTGCTTTCTTGCATCATATGCCTCTACTAATTCTAATGATCACATTGATGGATGCTTACTACATATCATATAGTTAACAGTATTTTATTATGGCGGGCCTATCGTAAAATGATTTCATTGTACAGCTGGGGTCCACTGTATTTCTGAATTGAATAAGTGAACATTTTACTGTTATTTATGTAAAGTATGTAAAGGTATTTTGTCAGTTATTTTGTTACAAACATTGAATGCTATTTGAAATTATTGAATATTTTATGGATATTCACATTCTGAACAACTCTAAAATTAGTATCAGTATTATATTGGCTAAATGATATAAAGGAGCAGACTTTTTCTGCTTAACATTGGGAGTGGATCTGTGATTCATATCTTCCCCATCACCAAAACGTGGTTAGTCAATTCTGTTTTGAACTTTACCAAATTTATTCTAGTGATCTAAAACACACTGCATGAAAATGTTGTATAACGCCTTCTGTTACCTCCTAAAATTTTATATTTGGGGCCCCATGGTTCTTTTGTCTTCTACCAGTGAAAATGCCATGCCTTATGTGCCTCTATCAGGTTCCCCTTCACCAGTTTGGTTGTGTCCTTCTTTCAGCCCTCTCTCGAAGTCCTGCCTTTCTTATGACCGCTAGACCCGAAACACAATATTCTATATGCAGCCACACCAATGTCTTATTATAAAGAGGCAGTGACATCCTTTTCCCAACTTGTGAAGGTCCTATATATCATAGACAGAATACCATGTACCTTTCTAGCCACTTGTTTGCACTGCTTGGAAAATTTTGTCTTACTGAATTGTAACCCCCAAGTCTTTTTTTTTTGTCCTGGAACACTTAATTCTACTTCCTTAGCTTTTAAGTAACTCATATTGTCTCCAGGTGTAAAACCTTACCTTTAGAAGCATTAAACTGCAGCTAATATTTTTTTAGACCATATAAGCATTTTCTGGTCATTAACAATTTCTGCCTTTAAATCATCAGTCAACTTTCCCTGTACTCCCACATTAAGGAAGATGAGAAATAGAAGTGGCCTCAATACTGATCACTGAGGAATAGAGGGACTCCACTTGCTACACTGGTCCCGTACTGAGGAATATCTGTATATGACTGCTTTCTGTCTCCTTTCTTTTAGCTAGCTCTTGATTCAGTGAAGAATCTCAATGGGGAGCCATATTAAAAGCTTTGCTGAAGTTAAAGTGAATAATGCCAGAGTTGTTTTTAACATCCAATTATTTAATTTCATTATAATAGCTAACTAGATTAGTCAGACAAGGTTTTCCCCTTCATAAACTCATGCTGTGATCCATTTAGTATAGATGCCAGCTCTGTTGATTTATGATAAGTAATCTGTCTTTTTGACTCAATTTTACACCTTTGCCTGATTATTGTATTACCACAGAGTTCGACTTTTTTTGAAAAAGCACAGTTTCTCTCCCCCTCACCCATTTTTTTTCCTTTTTGCAAAAAAATAGTAAAAGTATTAAAATGGGAATGTTTCTTAATTTTGTTAAAGAATATGGCTGTGGAAAATACCTCAGAATTGCTTGCTGTAATTGTTCAGTTGGAAAAAAAAAAAAAAAAAAAAAAAAATGGGCAAACTTTATTCTGCAGATTTTCATTTCCAATATGATGTACATGGGTCATACATGATACCCTCTTTCAATTTAGAAAGCAGTAAAAGTGAATAAAAGAAAAAGTTTATCAAAAACTAATATAATTAAAGATTTATTTTCAAAGAAAATAAATTACATGTTTGCTACTCTTAACTCGCATTGCCAATAGAGTTTAGAAATATGAGCCAAAACACTGCCCTCATCTTGACAATAATTAGTCACAATTACAAAAGATCAGTAAGATCTTTTGTAATTGTGACTGATCATCATGTACAGAGACAATGAGAGTGGCACTGCATCATGAATGTCAAATGAAGTTGATGTGGTAAAACTTTAACCCTGCAGTGGTGGCACAACACCTGACAAGTGCCTCTCAGAAATATAGTGTCCATGGTATTACCCTTTAATTAATGATAAAAAATCCTGAATTTTTTAAAGATTTTTGCAAAGTAAATGAATGTTAACACCTGTCATGTCACCTTTTTTCTTTGTAACTATTTTCTTATAGGGTAATGTGGGACTTGATTAACTATCAAGTTTTCAATTACACGTTTGTCTAAAGTCCAAGGTTATTGTATTCCTTTCTTATGAGTTAAATAAACATCTACAGTTTCCCACCCCTTCATTGCTGAAAGATTTGTTATTGCTCTCTTATAGATAAAGATGGGAAAAGGAAACATTTTGGATGCTAGTCTGTGGGAAGTGAGAAATGTTTGTTTCAAATTTGGTGTGCATAATTTATTTCACCAAATGTGAAATAAATTTTGAAAAAATTTGAAAATGGAATTGAATAAAAGTATCTAATATATAACACATATTAAAAAATTTAGAAGTATTTGTTATATATATAATAAACAGAAATATATATGCATGCAGCTGTTTAAAATGTCATTTTCTTAATGACCATTTTCAACTTGAAAATGGACAGGTTCGTGTTTTTTTTTTTAATTTTTAGCAGAACTAATACATTTCTTGATTTTTTTTTTTTAAATAACAATAAAAAATCACAGGATTTTTAAAAATATTTTATTGTTTATTAAAAAAATGAAAAGTTACATACAACAAATATTGCATACCATTCAGAAAAGGTGAAATGCTGGTAATAGCAAAGTATAATTCAAAAAAATACCAAAATTTTTTCTAGAAATTAAAAAAGAAAATTGGTACATGTCAGATGCCGTACTACCATTTTTGTAAGTCTGGTTTGTGCCACCGCTGCCAGATTAACATAAGCTGTTTTATTCAACATGTGCTAATAAAAAAAAATAACAAACAAACAAACAAAAAAAAAAGTTAGTGCAAGGTTTACACATTGTACCATAGAAGTGACTTTTTATGCTGATACAATCCACTGAAATGTTGCAACTTCAAATATTTAGTACACACACACACACACACATAGAATAAGCTGTATGATTACGTTTTCAGTGAGTTTTGATAAGGCTTAGTTTAGCAACCAACTAACATTCTATTATAAAGACCAAAGGTCTGCTAGCTCCAATTAGAATTTATAGATAGCAAGTGGATTAACAGAAGTGTTAAATTTAATATTATTTAACTTAAATAATAATACTTGGGAAACAAATTTGTTATTGCGTAATGCAAGTTTCCGGTACTTCTCAGTATCATTAAAGTGTCAGAGGATATTTAACTAGGTGAGGAAAATAAACAAAAGTTAGATCTTCTCTTTCTGGTGTAGTTTTGGAAATTCTCTTGACAGCCAAGTCTGAACAGTAGTGCCATTGTTATAAACAAAACTTTTCACTTAACATTTCTGAAGAGGTTCAAAGTTTGGAAGCAGTCAGAATCAGTTGATTTCTAAAAGACAATCCAAACAGAATTCCACAGAGAGAAAATATTAAGTATACTATACTGGTAAATAATTCTGTATTTCAATATAAAAAGTGTATATTTTTCAATGAAATTTAAACTAATGTAGTGTGGAGACTTTAAAAAAACCTCCTACTTTTCTTGGAAGAACTGCTTTTTGCATAAAACCTGTTTTTTGCCTGTTTCAGCCAAAAAAACTTCCTATTTTCCTCTTGTCTACAAATAACTAATATCTAGCTTTTTGAAAGTAAAAAGTTGGCAGCTGTGCATTATGCATACCATTCCTATCAAGATGGTTGTATCTTAATGATTGATTGCATTACTTTTTTGTCATTTGTATCTCTGCATTGTGGGTTGAGGAGCCATTAGTTCTCCAGTCGAGTGCAAATCATTGTACACTCTACTAATATTCTTGTTACCATCCCCAACAGGATGATGCACTCTCATATACCATCCACTCCTGAAGTTTTTACCTTTGCTCAACTTCAGTAGTTTTTCCTGTATATTCTTCTTTGAGATTGATGTGTCACATGATTTATAGCAGTCTGAGTCCTTGTCACTATTCTCTCATGGTTCAAATGGTCATTCAGGTGTAAAGATTACTGAAAAGTACCCATTCAGCTTATCAGCCACTTTCTGAATTATCTGCTTTCTAAGACTTTTTTTCACTTTAATCAAGTAAGGTCCTATTGATTTATTCTTTTCTTTTTTTTTGTTCCTGGAAAAGAATTCCTTGTCTTCATTTTTAGCTCTCTTTGCTAGTGATTTCTCTTATTCAGCTTTCTCCTATTTTGTATCATCAGTGGATTTATTACTTATATGTTTATAATACTTATATAAATTAGTATCTCAAGATAATCTGTAAGTATCCCATTCTTTTTATCTTTTGTTCAGTAAAACTCATCTTAACCTCACTTGTCATTCATTTAGGCATCTTTCTTTTGTGGAACTTCTCCACTGAAACAAATGGATTTGCAGCTTCCAGCACGAATCCCCTGAATTCTTCCCATAATAAACTCATATTCAACAGTGTATGGGTGTTTCTCCAGATAACAGAACCTAAGAAGTACCTCAATCTACACTACTCCTCTCTATTGAAATTGAGGTCATCCTCTTTTTCTTTCACCATAGAGATCTCTTTGAAACTACCCATTTTATGACATTGTGGGGTCTACCTGCTATGATTTCTGTACTGTCAAATTTTGGATGAAGTTTGGATTTTTGATGAGAACCAAGGTCAAGATAATCAGAGCCCCTTGTATAGCATATCGTCAGTCCATATTTTCCAATCTGTAACAGGTAGGTTGAAGACCCCCATAATGAAAGCTTTTTTATTATATCTATCATACATTTCTGAATAACACAACATCTTTGCTAAGTCCTGTTGTTCCAGCATTGGTTGAACTAATCATAAGCTCAAATTCATGTAATTTATTTACAATACTTCTGGCATTGCAACACAGAAAAAAAAATTAAGTTTTGTATTTTTAGGCTTTTTTACAATCCTGATATATCCCTTATAGTTGTTGAAATATGTTTTTCCTGGTACTATGTGACTGCAGATGGATTTGCACCTATTTAAAAGTTTCTTTTGTGCACAAAATAATTAAACTGACACAAATTTGACACAGGTACTTGCAGAGAGAGAGAGAGAGAGAGAGAGAGAGAGTGCATGTGTGATTTTGGTCATGTCACTAATCTGCATCATTCTGGTGACTCCTCTAACTTCCCAAATTAGCAGTTTTTTGAACTCTTAAGGCATTGTCAGTGACACTAGCAAATACCCTTGCACCTCTTCTGAACATTTTTAAAAAAACAAATCTATTAATTAGCATAGGCAATGCTGAGAAAATTTTTTCCCAAAATTTCTTGCATAATCCCTCAATTCTTAACTTAAATTGCAAAATAATAAATGAAATCTAAACATTTTTTTTGAGAGGTTCAGGTTTTATATATTTCAGTGGGACTGAATTACACCTACAATAAAAAAAAAAAAAAGGAAATTAGATTTTAATTGATAATTAAAAAACAAGATTATTCATTTTTTCTTGTTTTCTTTCATGAGATGAAAGAAAACAAGAAAAAATGAATTATCATTTATTTCAGATGCCCTGGAAATAAATGTTATAAAGCTAGATGTACTGAACATGCTGTACTCATCATAATGAAAATTTTCATCCCTTATCTCCGAATAACACACCATATCTCTATTAATCCTATTACTATCTGTTAGTATGATTATAAATAGTGATTCTTCTTGCATTAAGAATCTACAGGTAACATACCCACTGGGTAGCAATGATTAAAGTGTACAGATGTGGGATTTATTTAAAGGCATAACTGCTGTAAAGGGTAAAGGGAAGTGCTTTTGCAAGGGTGACTACAGTGGTCTCAGACAGTTTTTAAATTCTATGCAGTGGGACCAATTGATGATGTTACCAACAGCAAATTCTAAATGGGAAGCATTCAGGGAAGTAATCATAGAAGTTACTAAGCTTTTCATACCAGCTAAGAAATACTGTTCAGGGCTTAAACCTCTGAATGGTGAACTGATGAGACTTGTGGCCACCAGTTTAAATGAGAAGAAAAATGCATGGGATGCATATAAATTATCAGGTGCCTATGGTAGATAGAAAGTAGCCTACAGTTAAGTCACAAAAAGAGGTTAGGCAGCTAAGGCACATTATAAGAAATATCTGGCAAAGAAATGCAGCAAAGACTTCTTTGCTTATGTTAACAGTAGAAGGAAGGGGTTGAATCACTACATTAGGGGCTCACATCTGGTGAGTATGGGCTTGGCACACCCAGGGTCCTGAGCTGGATATCATCATTCTTCTCTTTCTTGGTGATTCCTTTCTACTTCTGATTCTTGTTCTCTCTCCCAGAGTAAACTGAGACTTTTTTTTTTTTTTTTTGGCTGGTACAGCAAAAGCCTCAGGCTTCCTTGCACCATATGGCTAATGATAATAATAATAATAATAATTTGAAGTGCAGTGCTTGAGGTCAATTTTTGAGGATGCGAGATACTTTCTCAACTAGACCAGTTTTCTCTCTCTCTCTCTCTTTTTTTTTTTTTTTAAATACTAGTTCTTTGTATATATGGCAGAGTGGTGTTTGAGTAGTTGGGTATGATGAGCATATAAAATAGGGTTTGCTTATTAATTTTAAATGCCAACAAGCAAAGTTTAATATTTAGGAGTGTTGCATGCTTACCCTATAGTATTTTTCAGCTGGTGTTCTGCAAAATTTTCCACCAAAAATTAGTACTTATGTACATTTCAATATTTTGATGCATTTTAAAATATAAAGAAAATATACTTATATGTATACTAAAAATTGTAATTAATTAATTTGGATTCCCCCCCCTTCTTAGTCAAGAGAAAAGTTTTTTTTTTTTTTTTAGTACTAAGATTAAATAAAAAAAGAAATTTTATGTAGAATTGGTGTTCCACCAGTAAAAATCATGGATCAGGAAACTAGCAGAACACCATATATCGTGTTCTGCAAATTTCTTATCTATTTAGAGTAATATGTTCCATTGCTAAAAAACAGTTGAAAAATACTAATATAGATCCAAGGTTGTTGGCATGGAAAAGTACACCTTGTATTAATCTTTTATTCACTCAGAGTAACTGAGTGAATAAAAAATGTGTTAAACATACCTGAATTTAAAAAAAAATTAAAATATTTTGACAAAAGTATTATAATGAAAAAATTTCAAATGAAGAGAACATAAAAGGAAATGATATCAAATCAAAATCGATAGAAAATTAATTCCAGAGAATGAAATTGATTTAAATGAGGGGGCACACAACACTGCAATTTGTAAATTTATCAGATTAAAATCATTTTCCACCCTGAAGCTTAATACTGCTTTTAAAAATTTTTCTCAGGAAGTGGCAGTGAGGATTATGGGATAGAGACAAAGTTGGATGCCTGGAAACCATTGCATCCAGGCAGGAGCTGCCGGGTAGCAGAATGAATAACAGCAGTGGGGAAGGACATTTTCTTTTTTGGCATCTGGGTGCTTGTCGTGAATGGCTATTGTTAGAGATGTTATCAGATTAAAACCACTTATGAACGGTAAAATGGAAAGAAAAGAGGGAGTTACATTATCTATACTGCTATAATAAGCATACATAAAGGGTGGATGAGTTTATATCTCCTTCAAAATTTTGGAGCAAATGGATAGGTTAAATGGGAAGATTTTTTTTTTTTTTTGGCTGATGCTGCATAAGCTTGCTTTCTCACATATGCCACTGCTAATGCTAAAATAGTGTTTTCTGAAGCAAAGAACTTATCCCAGTGATTTTCCCACTTTTGGAATCGCCCTTTAAAAATCTGTTTTGAAATTAGTGAAAGCTGAGCCATCATGTTAGTCTTTGTTTTTACATGAAAAGGGTTACATGGAGCATATTTGGGAAGCAGGGATTGCTAGACTTGAAGGATTCTATGTTTGACCAAAAAACTACAAGTGACATGCAACAGTGCATTATTGTGGTGAATGAGCCTTTGGAGTTCCATTTTATGGCCATTTTCTTTGAACCGCATTACGAAAGCATATCAAACTTTCAGCATAGAACTCCCTATTTTTTTTACTTATCCTCTAGACTGCATTCATGGTAGACATTTTCACAGCTAAAAAATTCTAGTAACACTACCTTTGTTTTGCTGCATACTTGCCATGCCTTTGGGGGTGGGGGGGGGTCTTCCACTGAGATGACCGCTGTTTGATTTTGGGATCATACCCATATTTCAAGTTGTTGTTGTTGTTGTTGTTGTGGGGGTTTCATGGCGCATAAGCAACTTTGGCTATAATGCGCCTATTTCAAGTTGTTTCAAAAATGTCTCACCATTAGGCACATATTCAAACAAATTGGAAGCAACTTGCTCATTGCATTCACATTCCTCTGTTATCAGCTGTGGCACAAACTTAGGAAAAATGCACCTCAAGTTCAAAGTTTTTTAAAATGAATGACATGATCTTGTGGAGATACATTTCCTCAGTGATTTCACAAACAATCTGTATTCATTTTGTATCTAAGTTCACTTGAAACAGTTCCATCATTTGTTGAGGTTAGGAATACCAGATAATGAATCATTTTTGACAGACTGCCCTACTCTCTTTGAAACAATGCTGCCAATTGAAAATTTGTGTAAGGCCATTGCAGAATACCTATATACTATTTTAAGATGATCAAATGTTTTGGTTATCTTAATTTAAAGCAAAATTTGAGTATTCAGTGCATCCGGTTTTGAAATATGAATAGATGTGAAAATGCATCTATTAGTTGATAACGGATTGCTCTAAGTGAGTGAACTTCTTACTGCATGGAGGTAAGGATGAGATGTCTAAACGTGGTATACTTTGTTGCAGTGTGCACTGTTGTCTCAACTTTGAATAACAAGGATAATCTGCATACTTTTTGGAAAAGGCCTCATACACATGCTATAAAACTTAATTGACAGTGATGTGCTCATCAAAAAGTCAATCACACTGATAATTCTGCTATAATATCTTATTGATCTGTTTTGCACTAGTTTACAACTTCGTCCTTTGTGTCGAAACTCAACTTTTCATTCCGTTTACCAGCAAAGATATCACAGGATGATTGTTAGGACCATACAGGGTGTCTCAAAAATATTGGTACAAACGTTTAGGGGAGGTAGGTAACATTTAAAGGAATGTGAATCGCATAGGAACCCATAACCGGAAACGTCACGGGAAAGTAGTAGCAGAGGTACAAGAAGCAGAAATGACACAAGACAGTAATTAGTGGCAAAGATTTATTTGACATAATATTAACAATGGAGTACGAGATGGATGCACTTCATGATGTTACAACAGATGCTCGAAGGTTCCACCATGAGACGCGATGCATGCGTGACACCGACGCAGCATGGATTGGCGGACACGGTCGAACACACCTGGAGTTTCTTTGACAGTAGCAGCAGCAACGCAAACGAGTCTCGCCACGAGATCCATTTCTGTCTCCACAGGCGATTCATACACGATACATTTGAGGGCCCCCCACAGAAAGAAATCAAGGCTCGATAAATCAGGTGAGCGTGGGAGCCAGGCAACAGGTCCACCACGGCCAATCCATCGACACCCAAAATACCTGTTCAGATGGTCATGAACACATCTTCCATAATGGGCAGGTGCCCCGTCATGTTGAAACCAAATGTTGCATCTCACATTTGCTGGAACATCGTCAAGTAACCCTGGTAGGACTTGTTCAAGAAAGATCCGATATTTAGCAGAGTTCATGCGGGATGGTAACAGGTATGGACCGACTAAGCAGTCACCGACCATACCTGCCCATACATTTATTGTGAAGCGATGTTGTGCCGCACCTCGGTGGACACCGTGTGGGTTGTCGTGAGCCCACACATGAGCATTGTGCTGATTGAATAAGCCTTCCCGAGTGAAATAAGCCTCATCCGTGACCCAAACATAGACTGGAAAATTCAAGTATTGAACACTTTCTTGGAGAAACCACTGCGCAAAAGCCACACATGCAGGATGATCTTGGGGGAGCAGTAACTAAACCCTTTGGGGATGAAAGGGGTGTAAGGAATCATCGTGCCAGGCATTCTGTACACTGCGAGACACTCCTGAGGCAGCGGCATGTGTGCTGGTAGTAGGATTATTCTGGATGGCATTCAACACACTTTCTTCTATGGCAGGAGCTCACGTCGAACGTGGTCTTCCCTGCACTATTCCTGTTACCTCTAAATGACCCATAATCACACAAATTTTGATGCACACGCGCAAACAAACGGTGGTCCGGTATATGTTTGTCTGGGAAGTGTTCTCCATAAATTCGTTGAGCGGCTCGTCCATTGCCCTCTGCTAATCCATACACTAGGTGCATGTCTGCCGGCTCACAGTTCGTATATCGATGCATGCTCTTCGTGCGGCGACTACTGCCTGAATGAGTAAACCAGAAATTTTCCCTCTCGCAAACTGATGAACAGCGCCATGTCCCGACTTGCGGTTACGTTTCCGGTTATGGGTTCCTATGCGATTCACATTCCTTTAGATGTTACCTACCTCCCCTAAACGTTTGTACCAATATTTTTGAGACACCCTGTATATGTGATAGTTAAAAAATTCTTGCCATCAACAGAAATATCTTTATTGTTGCAAAACACCACATACATTACACAAACTACAAAACATTCCCCCTCCAGCCAATAAATACTTCTGCCACATGATAAAATTTTGAAAGTTTTTTTAGTTCTGTTGGAAGTTAAAAAAAAAAAAAAAATTCACAATTTTTTTTAATGAAAACCAAAAACACAAAAGGTATTAGAACCTACAGAACTCATAACATGTGTGGGTTGAAGGTCGAGAAGATGAAAGAATATACTTGTTGACATTAGACTTGAAATTCTGTAGATTATAATTTTCAAGAAATATGTCTGAAGGGAGGTTGTTACAGAAAACAGAAGTTAATGGGATAAATGAAGAAGAAAACTTGGTTCTGTGAGTGTGAAATTGGACAGTAAGTGGTTGACTGGTTGTGCCAAATGTTCAGACTGGTTTTGAAGACAATTCAGAAGAACAGGCCCATTGAAATATCTATAGAAAAGGCATGCACCAGAAGCAGAATGCATGTGAGATGGAGTGGAAAGACTTTGTAGGAGGTGAGCCATCAATTAAACTGCCCTCTTTTGAATAGTCTAGAAGCATGATAGAGGTTATGGGGACGCTGCCCCAAATGTAGGGACAATATTCCATGTAAGGGGGCAGATTTGAAATTTTTACAGAGCAAATAGCTTTTAGAAGAAAAGTAATGCCAAGAGAGAGAGAGAAAACCCAGTTTCTTAGATGTAGAGGAAGGCAATATTTTTGATTATGCCATGAGAGATTAGAAGTCAGGGTAATCCTAATAGAAGTACATCTTGTCTAGAAATCTGAGTGTCATCGAAAATAAGCATGGGAGTAGAAGAATCCTTTTTGCAAAGTATAATATGAGACTGAGTTTTAGAAGGATTGAAATTAACTAAATTACAGTGGCAGACAAAAAAACTGCATCACTTGTGAATTTTGCAAATAATGTGTTTTGCGCTGCATTGTGGATTGCAGAAATGTTCAAAATGCATTTGTTAGATGGGATGTATATCTCTGTTGAATGAAATCGAAAAAAAGACTCCATCTGATATACCTAATTGCCATAAATATCTTCCCAAAGGGTAAAATGCGTAATTAATGGAAATATGAGAAATCATGCAAATGGCAATCATGACAACCAAACATACATTTTATTGCATTTACATGTACAAACTGAAATGACAAGTTAATGTAATAGTATTATGTACTGTAAATCAGCAAAAGTCCTGAATATTTTGTTGTTCCTCCTCAAGCTGCAATTACAGCCTTGCAACAATCCGGCATAGAGTTACTCAACTTCTGGATATGTGCTTGCCCAATTTTGTTGTACCACACCCTTACAATGCTCTCCTACAGCTTAACCTTACTTGTTGGCTTCTTCTGAGCAATTTTAGACAACATTATGTACCAGCAATTTTCAAATAGGGTTCAAATCTGCTCTGTTGCCTGGCCAGTCCAACACTGTAATGCAAGCATTTCAGAGATATGAATGCACCTTAAGGGAGAAAAATTAGGGAAAACATTGGTGTAAGTATGTTTAAAGCCTTGTGAGACAAGAAGACAAACTTATCATTAAATCTAAATAGCATAAAACTTACCAATTTTGCTGTGTGGCAAGGTGCTGAGTCCTGTTGAAAAATGCAGTTTTGGACGTCTGTGTGGCGATCCCTAATAATGGTTTTCAGGCACTCCTCCAAGATAGCAGTATAGGTTTCTACATTCACTGTTCTGTTAATAAACTTAATTCGCCTCACCCCTTTGCTTGTTATGCATCCCCAGACCATCTGACCGGCGGGGAACTTTACAGTTGGTGTTATGCAGTCAGGATGGTATGCCTCCGATTTTCTTCTTCTGACATATTGCTTCCCATCCTAGCCATGCAGGTTGAATTTCTTTTCACACTTTTCTCAAGTATTTTACTCATTTTTAGGGAATAAAACACAATTTCAGTATAAAAAGGACAAAAATGAGGAGGCACACTTGATACACATAAACAAAGCTGCCCACGTGTAGCGACTGAATAAACAAAGAAGCAAAGACAGAAACACACTATTATCCCCTCATGCTAGCTCACATTTTACTAAAACACATTTTGGAGATCACTACCATAAAACAATAAAAACAATTTTCAGTTGCATTCCTGCTGGTAGAATCTGTTATAAACGGGTAGTAAACTCGATTTAATTGCATTTGTGATAATACCAATTGTGGGTGTTTATGTTATTATGGTGAAATGTGTTTCCCCTTCACTGAAATCTTCAATCATATGAAAAACATAAATACATTTTCAGAAACTTCTCTTTCAGTTCAGATGATTCCTGAGTTCGACTCCCATTTCTTGTAAATACAAAGGTGAATCGTGCACAAGCGAATTCAGTTCGTGTTATATACGACATTGTTCCCCTATTTATAAATCGTGTATGATTGAATTCATGTAGTGTAAACGTGTGTTATACGAGGACTGACCGTACTATATTCTGTATTTTAATTTTTTCTCAGGGTAAGTATTTTTTGTGCTACCATGTGCAACTTAATTGTTAGCAACTTAATCGTATAGAGAATCAAAGCTTATAGCTTTGATTCTCTATACGATTTCAATTTTTTTTAGCATTGCTTATAAATATCATGAAACTTACCTCCTAATCCATATGGTTAAAATATAATGAAGAAATTAAAATGGGAAATTAAAAAAATTCCCGGAGGGGAAAAAAGTGCACTCTTTTCCACTTGGATCGTCATACATAAAAAATTAACAATTATGAAACTAAGAATAAGAAGGACCAAGAGTCCTAACGTTGGACTTTCGCAGTTCCGTCATCAGTTGGTTCATTAATTGGGAAAGAAATTGTGGGTGTTATAAAGGTTAACTCTAGCCCCCGTGGTGCATAGTTAGTATGTGCACGCTGGAAATTTTACATGTTATCCTGCGAGGTTCAGTCGGAAAATCATTCAATGGCTAAAGCTTCGTGTATTAATAGTTTATAACTGGAATTCAGTTTTGTTAATATTTTTGCAGAATCTGTTTGAGTGTTATAATTATGTGAATGTAAATGTTGACTGAGTTCTGTGGCTGAATAATTAGCATGGAGGCTGGTTTAGTGATATAAGTTCTGTTATTTTCAGTTTTAGTGGATCCAAATTTGGCGGTAATACCACCAATTTTGTATGCATTAGGGTACCTACAGATGCTCCGGCTTGTCTGCACAGGCCAAGTTTGTGCAGTCAAACCGGGGCGTGTGTGTATGTAGTGCAGGCCGCCTGAATGGCCATCTGGCCCGGTCTGTGTAAATTGGAGCGACGACAAATATTGCCCTGCACAGACCTGTAGGTCTGTGCATGTAGATGTGGTTTTCCAAAATATGGCACACACAAAGAACCTTGTGAGGGCTCTTTGTGTGTGCCTTCTTGATAAAATTGTTCTATAATTATTAGCTTCATAAATTCTGATTGCAATTGGGCCTCTGTCATTGGTAATTTCCAGATTCTGGGTTATGAGAGTGAGCAAACAGCAGGTAAGACAAAAAACCAAACACACTGAACAAAACAAATACAGTAATTCATATTTAATGCACCTTAAATTCTTCTTCACTACCCTTACTTAAGCTGTATGAAGAAATTCTTCGCTACCCTTAAAGATAATACTGTATTACTCCATTTGAATTGTTACAATATATTTTTAAAAACGATTTTACAGATACTTTTCCAAATAGCAGTTGCACTAAGTTTTTTCTAAAGTTTTTCTAACTTTACCAGTTTCAGCTTCCTGAGATGAACGGAGCTTTTAAAAATTAAAATTAATCAAAAATTATTTACAATCGATAATGTCTGAACGACTTTCTAATTTGGCAATGATTTCAATAGAAAATGACCTTTTGGAAAAAATAAGCATAAATGAAATAATTAATAAATTTGCATTTCTTAAAGCAAGGAAACATAAATTTGTATAATTTTTTAAAAAATTATAATTTTCCTTTTATTTTATTATTGTGATAGAATACTATTACTGTGATTTAGAATTTAAAGTTTATTTCCAGAATTTCAGAATGATTTTATTTTTGCTTGTTGTTTCATTATATTATATGTGAGATATTTCGTAATTATTTTCTCTTTTAATAAATGAATGCTATTTTATTTATGCCTTATTTTTTTTTTTTAATCCAAATATTTTGGGGCAGCAAATTTGATTTCACTTACTGGCGGCACATAGGGTCGCGGCGGCCCAGGGTCAACAAAGGCTTCTTCTTGGGCCAATAGGCAGACCACATTCTGAAAGCCATCTTTGGATAGTTCGTGCACTTGTTTCAACACCAGAAGCCATCTCAAAGTCCAGTTTTAGATCAGGAGCACTAGCATGGTGATTACAAAGGCATAGCCATGCAAAATATCAATCTTGGGAAGGCGTGGTCACACTTGTACAGCCTGATCCAGGTCTTCTCTTCAAATCACCGGTTTCACGCTTTAATTTCAGCACCCAGGATACTGTTGACTGGTGGCAGCCTATTTTATCAGCGATAGCATGCGTAGAAAGCCCATCCTGAGCAACAGCTACACTTTTTTTTTCTTGGTCAACTGAACATACGGTTTACAGCTCCACAAAACAGGATACTAATGAACATGTATACCCTTCCAATGCCGTATTTATAGAAATGGCTGATGCAATACCTTGCAATTACTGTGATGCAATAGAAGCATTATCTGACACAATACCTTTGCTTTGCAACAAACAAAATGACTAATCAAACGGTATCTTATACGTTTCACTACAAATGATACAGTTTTTTTGTCTGCCACTGTATCTTTGCCCTGCTGGAGATTAGCATTTAAGGAACTGGTAGTGGATATTCAAAAAGTGGAAGCTGTTTGTGCAGGGCAAAGTTTCTCAAACTGGAAGGGGGAATGCATTGTGCTATCATCAGCAAATAGGATTTCCAGTCAATGGAAGTAGGTCATTAATATACAAGATGAAAAGATAGAGAGAGAACTGAACCTTGGAGAACACTAGCATTAATAAAGAAGTTAGAAGACAGAGAGCCATCTAACATCACCCGCAGTTGGGCCGATAAGCAGAGAGAAAACTGGATACTCAATTTAAAAAAAAACAATCGACAGTCCCTAAGATGGAAGATTATTTAGAAGGCCTTTATGCCAAATATGATCAGAAGCGTTTGAAGTGTCACGAGCAACTTTGAGTTTCACCAGACTTTTCCACTGAATTTGTCCATGGGTGGGTAGCATAAGCCAATATATCACTATAGGATCGATACTGATGGAATCCATATTGGTAATCTTTGATCAGATGGAAAGTTTCAAGATAATTTAGAAGTTGAAGGTTAATAGATTTCTCCATTACTTTAGAAAGAGTAGAGATAAGTGCAATGGGATAACTGGAGGGAAGAGATTTGTTGCTCTTTAGGAACCAGCTGATTGTGAGCAAATTTCCAAACAAGAAAAAACACCAGTGGAATAAGAAAGTGTAAATAGGCAACAGAATAAGAACAAGCCCAGGAGTGCAGGTTTTGAAAACAGAGAAATACCATTAGGACATGGAGCGTTCTTGGCATCAGTATTGTTTAAAAATCTTCTGAGATCCTTTTGATGAAAGACCACAGGAGGTAATGAGTGAAGTGTACTGGGAATAAGTAGCAGGTGGTTTACCAAGGTAGTCAATACAAGAGTTGGAAGAACAGTAGGATGCTAGTAAGTTGGCTCTATCTTTAGCTGAGGTGGCAATAGAATCATCAGGTTTTAACAGGTGGGAGTGTAGATAGGCAAAAGTTGTTGCCAATAGCTTTGGCAACAACTTTTTAGCAAGAAACCAAAATGCCCGACTACTGTTTCGACAAGAAGCAAGTTTTCTATTCTTAGCCTGTGCTTGACAAACCTTGGCAATGCAAACAAATAAAACATTTCTAATTTCAGCCATCAGGAAATTAGTCTTTAAAGGTTTGGAGTTTTGGTTGGCAGCATTGAATGCTCTTCAGATTTTGATAATGATGGCTTCTAACTGGTACCCTAAGGTGTATGGCAAAGTACTGGCATGGCCTCCAGTGTCACCTGATAACTCTGGAGTTATCTCAAAGACAGAGTGCCTCAGTAAATTTGACAAACCTATTCCTGTCCTTAATTTGATAGCTTAATTGGATAGCTCCCATCCACCCCAGGTGCCTTTTTTTTATGTTTTAACTTCAGCTTTCCTCTTAGTTATCAAAAATCATTTAGCTCCGTTAAGAGTTTGATAAACTTCTGTCATCCCTTTCTCTAAAGAATGTAGATGCAAAATACCTATTCAGCCTGTAAGCAACCTGAGCAGGATTATCAACAGTTAAACCATCGACATCAAGTGGGCCATGTGATTCAGCCCCTTCCTTCTACTGTAAAGAAGTCTTGGCGTTCTTTGCCAGAGACGTCTGGTAATCTGCCTTGGCTTGCCTTTGTGACTTGATTGCAGATTAGTTTATATCTACCATAGGCTTCTGTATCTCCTGATAATTTATGTAACCTATGCATGTTTCTTCTCTGCCGCATGTCTCAGTAGTTCATCTGACATCCATTTGCGTTTAAACCTTGAATTGTATATCTTAGTTGGTATGAAAAGCCTAGTAGCTTCTGTGATTATTTCACAAATAAAATACCGATGAAAATACGAAAAAAATATAAAACCATCAAAAATAAAACAGACAACCTATGTAAAGCCGCTAAATGGAAATGGTTGGAAGATAAAGCAAAGTTGTGCGAAGAAGCAAATAAACGCCACGACTCTAAAAGAACTTACTGGGTTATAAAGGAACTCTCTAAAACATACACCCCAAAAACATTGACAATGGAAAACTAAAACAATATAAAAACAGGAGACATGCAAGAAATTTAAAAAATATGGAAATATTATCAAACCCTGTTTAAAGGGGAAATAAAAAAATGTTCTTGCCTAATGGTAGAGATAAGGCACCACCCACAATACAAGCAGTTCAGAAAGCAAATAGCCAAATGAAGAATGACAAGGCACCTGGAAATGATGGTATACAAGCAGAGCTATGGAAATTTGGAGGTGAAGCAATGTTAAAACTAGGGCTTGCAAACCGGTTTTATAAACCGGTTAAATCCGGTTTTCATATTGAGTTGTTAAAACCGAAACCGAGCTTCTAAAACCGGATTCGAATATTTTTTTAGTTAGCCCTCGAATATAGTTTTTTGTTACGCACATTTTCTTTCGTTTGTTCGGATTGTTCAACTGCTTTGTTTTAAACATGTTTTTTATTTTATTTTATTTTATGTTTAGGTACGAATCTCATGGGCAAGTGGCCCAAATCTAGGAGGGGTACCTTTTATCTTCCCACCTGTATCATGGCTCGATGCAGGTGTACTCATTTATGACTGAGTGAGTTGTGGAACGCGCCTGATTAATGGTTACCCACTAGAAACATATTCGCTGAATATTGCATCAAATTTCAATCGTAGAAAGTTTTTTTTTTTCTTCTTTATTCCTATTAAATTTGCAATCAAATGTTCTCCAAAAAGCAGCATCACCAAACTTAGCTTTTATGGAATTTTGAAAATACAATAGATTTAATTGGGGAAAAAAATTGCGAGTAAATAAATAAAAAATTTCTTTCGTGAAAATTTTGAAACTTGCCTCGTTTAGACTCTTCATTCAGTGCTTACGGGAGTGACGCATAGTATTGTGCATTTGTTATCTTCAATATTTTTATTTAAAATTGTCGGTGATATAAATTCCTACTAATTAATATTTATTACTCTTAATATGTCTAAGATGAAATCAAATGTATGGAATTATTTTGCTCGAAAAAGCAAAGATGAAGCACAATGTTCGAAATGTCAGAAGATAATGAAGTCGTCTGGAGGATCTACATCATCTTTGATGTTGCATTTAAAGAAAATGCATCCGATTGACATTAAACAAGATAACAGTGAACCTCCCGTAAAAATGGTAAGAACATTAGAAAACTTTATCGTTAAAAAATTTATGGAAGAAGAGATTTCAAAATTAGCTGCTTTAGATGGATTTTCTGTTAATTCAATTGCCAAGAGTGAGTTTATACAATCAAGCCTTCACCTTCAGAGAAATAAATACGATAAATTACCACCAGCCTCAGTGAATGGAATTAAAAATATGGTTCTGAATTATTATAAAACTAAGAAAGAAGAACTCATTCAGCATTTCAAAAATTCATTGGTTTTGGGTGCACGGTATTCATTGACGAATATACGTCTATACAAGATAAAAGGTATATGAATATAAATGTGCATTCAAAAGACAATCATTGGTCATTAGGTCTTATTGAGATTAATGGTTCACTTGATAGCAGAACTGAGCAAATTGTGAATGGACACTTGAAGGAATTTGGTTTGAACTTGGATGAGGATATTGTTGCCTGCGCCACCGATGGAGCAGCAATGATGATTAAGTTTGGCAAGCAAATTACGCCTAATCATCAACAATGTATAGCCCATTGTATACATCTGTTAGTTATAGATGTGGTAGATGACTTTCATCAACCGGTGAAATACCACCACTTTGCTTATTGGAGGCTTGAAGTGGTGAAACCCATGTTTAGTCTCTAGAGCAGTTTCCGGCATCCCCCCCCCCATATTTCTCCTTCAACCCATGCACGGTACTAATTACTATAGGTTTTGATACCTTTCGTGTTTGGGGGTTTCATAAAAAAAAAAAAAAAAGATGTACTGTATGAAAAAGCAATCAATTATGGTGCCACAGTCTCTGAGTATCCCAAAGACAATGAAGGAAATGAAAATAATGAAGAAAGTAGTGATGATGAAGAAGTTGAAGAAAGACAGCAAGGCATGCTTTATCAAACCGACTTTACCAATGAGCTCATTTATTTCTTCAATCCAATGGCCAATATTGCACAAACTATTAACAAAGTCAGAAAAATTTGCCAACTTTTTCGAAAATCGCCTACCAAAAATGACATATTACAAAATTTTGTTAAAGCAAAATTTAATGGGAAAGAATATAAACTTATATTAGATTGCAAGACTAGATGGGATAGCACATTCTATATGATTGAGAGATTTTTGAAATTGAAAAATTGCATTCCAAATGCTCTATGTGCAGTACTGTCAACTGAAGCTGTGTCTGACGGTGACTGGAAAACCCTTGAATTGCTAAGTGAAACTTTGCGACCAGTTGAAATGATTCTGAAGGCTATAACCTCAGAAGATACAGACTTACTTAAAGCAGAGTCTTCAATAGAATTTCTGCTTGCTAAGCTTGATACAACAGAAAACCCATTTACTTTAAAGTTTCACCCAAGCCTTTTGCAGCGTTACAATGCAAGACGAAATTGCCAAACTGTGGCTTTGCTGAGCTATCTACACAACCCCAAAAAGTTTAGGAAAGAAGATTCAGGTTCAAGAACTTTTGATTTTCCAAGTAAGCAAGTTTTGAAAAAGCATGCTGAAGAGATTTATCAGAGATTATTTGCAAAACATTCCGAAGGAGTCTTAGCGTTGAATGAAGAAACTGAAAATAAACGAACTGTTCTTTTGGAAGAAAACAAAGACTCGTCTAGTTCTGATGTTGGAGATACGCTCATGCGAGAGTATGATAGTGTAATAAAGAGATTAACTGAAGAGCCTTCAAAATATCCGAGTGAATTGGAAATCAGCAAAGAATTCAAACTTTTGGAGGCAACTAGCAGTAGAAGTGAAAAGCTGGAGAGAGTTTATAGAGCACTGCTGACCATTAAACCAACAAATGTCCAATCTGAGAGGGTGTTTTCGATCTCTGGTCTCTTTAACACAAAAATAAGGTCAAGTCTATCAGGAAAAATGCTTAATATACTGTGTTTTTTAAAGGATCATTTTCAGAAAAAAGCTGAGCAATAAATAGTAAAGTAATTTCCCCCAAGCTGTTTTTTTTCACATTATTTTTATTTATTTATTATTATTATTATTATAGGGCTTATTATTTTTTTGTTTACTATACGAGAGGATAGTTTTTATTCAAAGGATTTGAATACAATTTGTAATTTTGTATAATCTCAAGCTGGTTACTTTTTTGGAGCATTTTAATTTTTTTATTTTTTTACTATAAGAGGTGATAGATTTTATTTAAAATATTTGATTACGATTTGTACAATCTACCCAAGATAAAATAAACACCTGTGTTATAAGCTTTTAATTATTTTCCCTAAGCCTGAGAAAATCGGTTTTAAACCGGTTTTAAGAGTAAACTTCGGTTAAACTCGGTTTTGAAATTTCTCGGTTTTATGCAAGCCCTAGTTAAAACATCTCACACAATTCTTTAATCTAATTCTATTTATGGGGAATAAAAATAGGAATAATAGTACCTATACACAAAAAAGGAGATAAAATTGTCAGAATTATAGACCCATCACCCTTTTAAACCATAAAAAATATTCATAAGGATCTTACAAAATAGGATACTTAAAAGTAGATGAAGAAACAATAGGGGAAGAACAAGCAGGATTTAGAAAAGACATCAACAATAGACCAAATATTTGCGCTAAACATTATTGTAGAAAAATATTGGAACCAGAAGAAACCTCTTTATGTGTACTTCATTGATTTCAAGCAGGCATTTGACTCTGTAAACAAAGAATATTTTGCTCACTGGCTGCAATAGTGGCACAAATAAAAATTCTTAATTTTTGAGTTAATACAACTAATGAAGTTGAGATAGTGGACTCTTATGTTTATGCAATTAACAGTACAAAGTGAGTTCAATATTTTCTTGCTAATTGGCACAAGTGTCGTTATGCCATTTTAGTTTTTACTGCATCAAGAATCGTCAACAGTGGCACTTCAATGTGCCCCCGACCATGGGATTGAATGGAGTGCAGTCTGTGTGCAACGGTGACCCTTTTTTGAGTTGTGCCAGTATTGCAGTGTAATACTGTAGAACTTTCTTGCTTATAATATCAATTGACATTATTTTAGTTGATCCACTGTTGTACTCAAAATAGTTTATGTTGTTTTATGCCACTTAGTGTTTTTATTTTCTTGTAATAATTTATCATTGACTATTCTCTTATGGAAGGCAAAACTTCAAGCTGTGGCAAATTGGTGTTTAAAAATTAAAAAAAAAATGACTGAATGCTGTAAATTTCTACATATGGCATGAAGGTGGAAAACGCTCCACTTAAATAGGATCTTACCTACTAAAATATTTAGAAGAGAAAGCAGCTTCTTGCCAATCTGACGATCTTGAAAATACCTTTATTCAGACAACTGTGGAGGACAACAGAAGAACAAATTTTATTATAACAGCCTATTATGTATGCTGTGGCGAACTTTCAAATCAAAACCATTGCACACAAATTTCTTGTTTTAGGTCATACGCAAAACGAGGGTCAAGGGTGACTGTGCACACTCGTTAATATCATCATCATCAAACTCTAAAGGCTTCGCCTTGTCGCTACAACCATACATCTCTGTCTTCTGCTGAACATTTCATTTCCTCATATCCCCTAAAGTTAATTTTCCTCATCAGGTTTTCCAGAATTTTCTTCCTTTCTTTTCCAATATTTTTCCTTCTGAGATATTCACTAAAAATTTGTTGTGTCTTAGGGTGTGTCCTAAAAATTTAGATTGTCTTTTTGCTGCAGTCGTGAGTAGCTGCCATTTTTCTTGCATCTCGTTCAAGACAGATTCGTTGGATCGTTGCTCAGTACAGCTAATCCTCAACATCCTCCTCCAGACCCACATCTCCAAAGCCTCCAGTCCCTTGATATCTTACATGCATAATGTCCAGGTTTCACTTCCATACAGCAGCCAGCAGCATACTCCAAATGAATGACTTAGCAAACTTTTCCTGATCTCTCTGTCGATGTGTCTGCTGGTTAGAATATTTTGCTTGTTACTGAAAGCTTGATTGGCAAGGGTGATTCTTCTTCTGATCTCTGTAGCACACCAGTTGTCCTGGGTAATGAAATTCCCCAAATAACAAAACTGTTTTACTTGTTCCACTTTGTTGTTCCCAATTTTGCCTTTCCTTTTAGGCGAATGTATGGTTGCAGCGACATATAGAAAAATATTAAAAGATTGCTAAAGTCTGATCCTGTATTCATCCCATCACAATATGTTACATTAGCTAGAACTGCCAGAAAGACAGGAAACCCTTTCAAGGTGACAGAGATGAGTCATGACAATTTTTACAACCTGAAAGATTTGGCCCGATACACTTCTATGAAATTTAATGAAAATATTGATGAAGTGAAGTTCAACTTCAATGGCACTGCTATCTTTAAAGTAAAAAAGCAGCATTGAGGTTTTTTATAAAACATCATACAAACAGAACGATTATAAATTAGTTAATATTAAAGCTAGTTAAAGAAGAAAACCTTTGGAGTCATTTGTAGATTTCGAATTGAAAAAAGCCTACAAGAGTTGCGTTCCAATTTTGAAAAAGAAGCACAGTGACCTCCAATGTTTATTGAACGATAACACAATTCCCAAATGTCATGCTGGTTTTTATAACAGTCTAAAAGTTAATTTATGGAAGGATTAAATTTTTTGAAGAATGACTAAATTCTTCCAAATTTTTGCTTGTTTGTACACCAATAATTTCATACTAACTTCTTGTTCTTATTTATGCTTTACCACAATTATGTTCTCAAAGATTAAAATGTAGTTTATATTCATAGATGTTTCTGAGTTTATAAATATAAACAAAGTTCTTGTTTAATGTTTTTTTTTTTGTTCTTCCTAATTATCTTCAATCTTTAGAAGACTTAAGTCACAAATTTTGTGTGTTTGTTGATGCAATAGTGGCACAACTCAAAAGGGGAGGTCAAATTTTTGAAATTCTGGTTACCCATAAGGGAATGTTGATCAAGCCAGGCTAATTTTGAGTACCACTGGGTATGATGAGATGAATCACAATATATTTGAAGAATCACATAATTTTTTCATTTCTACAGAAACTAATTTTAAAAGCCAAATTTTTCTCATCGATTATCTCAGAATCACAATTTTTGAGTTATGCCACTATTGCAGCCAGTGAGCGATTTAATTAAACAACTACAAAAATACCATTAGATCAAGAAATACTCATATTTGTAAATAATTACTACAAAAATACAAAGCAATTGTAAAATTCAATTAAAACAAATGTTTGAACAAATTAAAACAGATGTTAAAACAAATCTGAAATAGAGAAAGGAGTTATCTCTATATCTATTTAATATCTACCTAGAGGAACTAATGTAATCAATCAAAGAAAAAAGAGGTACAATAATAAATGGTAAAAATATAAACCACATAAAATATGCAGACGTTGTTATATTAGCAAAGAACAACTTTAACAAACAGTTTAACAAACATCAGTAAAATAAGCAACAATTATGCAATAAATATCGATATAAATATATGTAAAACCAAAATAATGCAAATCAGAAGAACTGCAGAAGACATAAACATCCAGAATCAACAGATTTGAGCAAGTAAAAAAAAATTTGCATACCTGGGCTCTTTAATAACTGGAAACCTAAGTAATATTGACCAAATTAATCACAGACTAATCATCAATAATAAATCATAAATAATTAATCATCAGGTGGACAAATATGAACAGCTCAAAAACATATGGAAGAGCAACAAAATCTCAAGCAGTCTAAAAATTAAACTACAAAAAAAGTCATCATACCACAGCAACTTACAGATCAGAGACATGGAGAATAAATAAGAAAGAAAGGCATTTGAAATGAAATGCCTAAGGAAAATTAATAAAACAAATTGGAGAGAACACAAAACTAATGAACAAGTAAGAAAAGATCTAAACTTTGAAAGCAGCATAATAGAACTAATCTACAAAAAACAACTTCAGTGGTTTGGACATGTGAATAGGATGAAACAACAAAAGCTGCCAAATGTAGTATTGACAGGAAGACCCAAAAGAGAATGGCTAAAGGAGAACACAGGCTTTCAGGGCTATCGACAAATGATGAGAGATTTAAGAGACCAACAATAATGGAGGTCAATATCTAAATACAAATAGGGACTCAACCTGTGTTAAACGGAAGAGTAAAATGAATGATGAACATTAGGTTGGTCCCACTGTATAGAATTTAAAAACTTTCTGAAAGCTCTGTAGTCTTCTTTATGAAAGCAAGTTCTAATGATGGATAAGATATGACAGAAACGTCATGGTGCAAATCAGTAATTTTATTAAAGGTCACATGCTGCTCTTAAACTGGTTATAGGTAACCAAGCCCTCTCTGAGGACCAGGAAGGTCTGGCCTTTGGAGCTTCTAGCCATAATAAAAAATTATGATATGTTAAAACAAAATAGGGTTTTTAATTTAACAAATGTTTTTCTAAAAAGCACTTTTTAAATAAAAATACATATCCTAACCATAATAAAAAATTAAGATATGTTAAAACAAAATTGGGTATAAAAAAAGAAATGATTTTTTGTTATTTTTTAATTTAACAAATGTTTTTCTAAAAAGCATTTTTTAAATAAAAATACACATACGTTCAGTTAAAAAACTACTTCAGCCACTTTTTTGACCATGAAGCTTAGGAAAAATGACTGTAGTCCCCTCTGATTGGAAACTGAAAACTCAATGTTCAAGGCTTATAATTTAACTCTATATGAATATTTTTAATACAATTTAAATTAAGTATAATAATACAATTTAATATTAGCATTTCACTACACTGAGTGGATGATGGTGAAAAATGTTAATATTTCACCACTGTCAGCAGATATATAAATAAACTTTCATTAGAAACAACTAAAATATGTATATAATTCATACACTTGCTTTTATCCAGAATGATATAATGTACGTAATTTTGTTGATGACATCAGACCTCAAAAAGAGCTTTCATTTATCACAAGTACAGATAAGATATGTCACACTCAAAGCTGAAGTCAGACAATAGATAAACAAAATAGCTGGTATTCATATTGTAGATATTGAAACAGCTGCATATGCTTTTGGTGGTATTGTGGAACTTGCTAAATGTGCATCGTCACTGTGATCTGTCCTTTGCTTTTTGTCTGAAGTTATGAATTTTTTTAATTTAAAGCTATTCCATTGAATTCTTGAAATGGGAGCAAAACTAGGAAAAATTTTCTCGTGTTCATCTTCAAGAACAGAAGTTGATGGCGATGTGGAAGTCTCCCGAAATTATGCAGGTAAAGTATTAATTTGTAAAGTTTTTTTTCGCAACTTTTTTTTTTTTTTACAATTTTACGTAACGCGAGAGTGCAGAAACATGTGAAAGAGTTGATCGTAGTTTTTTTTTTTTTTTCAGGCACAGTACTGAACTCCTCGATAATTAACCTTTGTTGTGTGCTCATTCTCTGAGCATTACATCACTGTGAAAATTTATATGTACAATTTGAATAGATGTCAATCGCCATTAGGAGGGAACGAGAAACACAACACATAATGGAAGAGTTATTATTAATAATATCCATATGATGCACGGAAGCCTGAGGGTTATGCTGCACCAGGAAAAAAAAAAAAGTTCCCCGAGAGAGAGAGTCAAAAGTAGAAAGGAATCACCAAGAAAGAGAAGAATGATGATATCCAGCTCAGGACCCTGGGTGTTGACTTACCATCGACCATATAACATAATAAACTGACAATTTCCTAGTTCCATTTACACCTGGGTACATAAGAGGTTTCTATTGCATCCAATACCTGGATGCAATAGAAACCTTTTATGTACCCAGGTGTAAATTACCATGAGCACCTGGTAATTACCAGGTGTTAATGGTAATTAACCATTAACACTAATTACCATTATTTTGAATGGGTCATTAGACTATTTCGCGCTGGTCCACACAATTATATTACTTGTCACCAAGATATACTACGCTTTCTGTTCTTGCGTTATGATATATGAAAAGATAATCTTACATTACATATAAAATATTACTTTTTATAGGATAATATTTTACTACTTATGATTTCATATCGTATTATGTATTACATGTACGAAAAATCATAAAATTCCGAAACAGTAAACATCACAATCTGCGATTACGCAAAGCGCAGAATGAACTGGAACGCCACTCAGCGGAACAAACCGTGAAATTTGTAAAAATAAAAAAGTGAGAGTGTTGATGACTGTTAGATGTCTGGCTTGAATTATGCAAAATATATATTTTTCTTTTTTTGGCATTAGACATTTTTTACTGAGTGCAAATGCTGCTCATTTCCTTAGTTTTCTCAAGCTCAATGGTTTCTGTGGATGTTTTTGTACCTTATTTAAAGAAAAGTAACTACATTTCTAATTAAAATAATACAATTTTTAAAAACTTAAAGTATCCTGCATACAATTCCAATATATATATATATATATATATATATATATATATATATACTCTTGAAACGTGTTATTACTGTTTTTAATAAGGAAGAATATCATTTTAAAAATATCATGAAGCTGCACATTTTTTTTTAGAGAAAATCTAAGAAATAAGTGGAAGTGAATCTGATTATTGGTTTAATGACGTAGCGACAGCGCACTAAAAATAAAACGTAAGTAATAGGGGATTTAAAAGACATGAGAGTCACAACAATAATAGATTCTGAAACCTTCAGAATCATTTCAGTATCTGGAAACAATGAAAAAAAGGCCATTTGCCACTATCTATGGCGGCTGACAGCATGGTGCAAGTGCACCACCTTTGGATATCGGAGTAACACGCAATTTTAATATTTTCATTAATTTACTGAAACATCAAAACAATACAAATTCTACAAAACAAAAAATAACTAAAATATTAATTCAAATAATTTATCAAAACAAGAAAAAAATTAAAATAACTCTTGCAAAACAGAATTAAACCCCGTTAATTTTCGTAATTACAGGTAGTTCCCGCCTATACAACAACTACTAGTTCCCACAGGAACTAGTAGTTGTTGGTGACTCTATTGTCAGGGAAACGGGGAACATGGTATGTAAAAAGGATAGGTTGAACAGGACCAGGGTATGTCTGTCAGGGACAAAGGTTGATGACGTTGTAGAGCGGATATCATCTTTTAAGGGCACAAAAGGTGATATTGTTGTACACGTTGGCACTAATGATATTAAGAGTAGGAGACCGGCGGAATTACTTAACAAGTACAGGTCACTGTTGAAAAAAAGCCGTGAATTAGTGTTGAATTTGAAAGTGTCTGCAATTCTGCCCACACACGATGTTTTCTTCCACTGGAAAAATGTACCAGCTAAAAGAACTTCGCAATTGGATTAAGTGAGTGAAAAATTTTTGTTATTACGAGGGTTATCTGGACTGTACTCTCTCGTCATAGACCTAATCCCTTTAGGCTTAGCATTCTGCTAACGCTTTGCTGTAGTCAAACACGTATTGTTGACAGTTAGGCCTAGTGGATATTGCTGAGAATACGATATGTACATAGTTTTGATTTGGAGCAAATTCGTGCGCGTATAGTGTGTGGCAGCCTACGAATGAGCTCCGATTAAAATTAATAATTTGTGCGGTTATACTGTTTTGATTTTCGAGAAAGATGTTCTAAAGATGATCTGTCCGGTAATAATGCCAAATCGCCTGCATCTTCCTCAGGTAATGTTTTATTTATTTCTTGGCTGATTTTATCAATACAGTACTTCCAATTCCCGACTATAGAACAAAAGCAGTTGGCTACGCCGTCGGTTCCTCTCTCTAGGGCCACGCTCACCGCTGGCTACTTCTTCCCCCCACTTGTGTTCTGGGGATAACTCGGGGATTTTCGAGGCGTTGATGTGCGGCTTCAGATCATCACACGGGCCTGACGCTTTCGTTCGGCGGCTTTTTCAGTCCTCTTGAGGCGTAAAAAATTTCAACCCCGTTAAACCTCCGGTAGACCTTTCAGAAGAAATCAAATTACTCAGGAGCAACCCCTTACAATTGCTTTATTATAGCTTTATTGGTCTTTGACCCAAACCATACAACCCTTAGACATGAGCTCAAGAGAAACATCCTCATCGTCGGCTGACGAGAATGCTGTAGCAGACGATTCAGACCAAGTTGGCCTCCACCCTCCCAAAGTGAACAAGTCCAAGAAAAAGAAACAGAAAAGTAAGAGGAGAGCAAAAACCAGAACACCCCGGTCTCCTCAAACCATACTAGAATTTCTCAACAAAGTGCCTCTTGATGAATCTGACCCTGTGATCTCATCTAAGTTTCAATTTAACACTTCAACGCCAGTAGTAGTTCGCCTAGCCCCTGTCCCTCCTACTCTGCAACCTTCACAGGCAAGCTCTCCCTACACTGGGAAATTACAGACCACTCTCTCTCCAACAGCTATAAGTGCTCCTGCCTCCCAGGCAGCTCTAGGGCCCTCCCCTAATCTAGCAGAGAGTCCTGGAACATTATCTGCAGCCAAACTATCAACCAATATTCCTACCCCATCAGGGACTCCTAAGACCTCCTCTGCCAAACAACCAGAGAGACCACGCAGAGCATTGGATCAGACTGAGGCAGAAGGCCTCCCCCAATCTAGAAAACTAACCGTCACAGTAACTACACCTTCTGCATACCCTACAACTCACAAACCTATAGATGAAGACTCTCCAACCCATCAAATAATATCTGCTTTACATAGGAATCTTGTGACCTTTCTTAATCAAGATAATAGTCGATTCAACAGACAAGCGGCAAGTTATGTTCAAGAACTCTGGGCCACCCTTGAATCTATTACCACTGCCCTCCTTATCGACAGCGAGAAACTAAAAACCACTAACGAGGAACTTAAGACAAGAACCTCCATCCTTGAGAAGGTGCTGGACACTCTACCGAATCTTCCTACACCACGGCTACAAGCATATAAAGAATGCGGGGCAAAACAAACGCCACAGCGCGTCCCGACATACTCGGAAGCGCTGAGGATCCCAATAGCAACGGAAACCCAACCAACCGCAGAGACGCACCAGAAGAGGAAAACACTGTTGCCAACACCAAACCTGGTGATACTCCGACCAAAGGAGACTGGCAAGATCCCCTCTAGTGAGGAATTAAAAACAAAAGTAATTAGTAATATGAGGGAGGACCTTAAAAATACAAGAATAAAAGGAATACGGAAAATGAGAGACGTAGGACTAGTAATTGAAACCGAAACTAGACAAGAAATACAAAGTATCATAGAAAACCCCAAAATAGACGCTCTCGGATTAACGGCCCAGCCGCCCAAAAGGAAGGGACCGTCAATAATAATCTATGACGTCAATCCAGAAGTCACAGCAGCCCAGCTGGCCGAAGAGCTCTACCTCAGGAATCTGCAAAAGGAAATACCAGACAAAGAAACACACGAAGTAATAACCACAAAGTTTCATATAAAGGCGAGAGGAGGAATAAACAACAACTGGAGTGTGGAGCTTATACCGGAAGCATGGCAAGTCTTAAAGGACAGAACAAGGGTATATATTGAGTGGGGCAGCTACCGATTCCGGGAGCGAGTGGTGGTTCCGAAATGCTTTAGATGCTGCAAGTTCGGACACACTACGCATGTCTGCACCCAGACAGTTCCAACTTGTGGACACTGCACAGAGAAGGGACACGCCTTTAAAGACTGTCCACACAAAGACAAGGAAGCCACCTGCGCAAACTGTAAGGCAATGAAAATAGAACACGCGCATTCAATCAAGGACCCGAAGTGCCCAGTCTACCTTAAAGCCAAAAGCATATACCAAAATAGAATCGATTATGGGGACAAGAAATAAAAAGTATAATATAGCAATGATTAAGATAATCCAGACTAACGCGCAACGAGCCAAAACAGTGGCAGACCAAATCCGGGTCAGGGCCGATGAGGAAGACACCGACATAATCATATTGCAGGAGCCATACGTTCACGCAAAGCGGGTGGTGGGGTATCCACTGCAATATAAGGCCGTCCACACGGAGGAGGACACCCCATGGGCAGCGGTCCTAGTCAGGAACACCAAAATCACTGCAACAAAAGTAACTCAACTGTGCACGACCTGGGCTGCCTGTGCCCAGCTCATTACAGCACTAGGCTCCCTATATGTAGTGGCCCTTTACAGCAGGCCAGGACAGGAAATTGAGACCACAATCAACTACCTGCGCCGTCTCCAAAACACTCTGCCGAATGAAAAAATAATTATAGGAGCGGATGTAAACTGTCGCTCTCCACTATGGCACAGCGTTACTGCCGACAGAAGAGGAACAACAAATGGGCAGCAACTCGAAAACTATCTGATAGGATCACAATTTGTTGTACTGAACCAACCGCACCATCTGCCAACATTCTGCAACACCCTCTGGGAGGCCACCATCGATATCACTCTAGCAACTAGGAACCTGGCGAACCACGTGACCGACTGGAGGGTGGAAGACGCTTGGACCACCTCGGACCATCGAGTCATCACCTGCAAAGTAACAAGAACGCTGCCAAGAACAACAGCAAATATACAAACACCCCACAGATACGCAGTTGCCAAGGCAGATTGGCCCCAATACAAAGAGCTACTAACTACAGCGGTTAACAACAAACCTCCGTCCCTAGATCCACAGAATAATCCGAACGAACTGCAGAAGGCAATTACTAAATTGATGATAGATATCAGCAACCAAACTATCAGGAAGAAACAACCCCGACTGGGCGCAGTCCCCTGGTGGACCCGGGACATTGCCATGCTCCGGCGACAAATGAACAAGAGTAGGAAGGACTTCCAGAGGGCCCGAAGAACATGGCCAGCAAATGAGGTTGAAGCCCTGAGGCAAATATATAGACAAATAAGAAACCGGTACACTGACGCCATAAAGACAAGTAAAAGACGCTCTTGGGAGTCCTTGGTCTCCACAGCAGGGAACAATGACCCCTGGGGCATTGTCTACAAAGTAACAACCAATAGACTGCCTAGGGGGGAGGTGATTTCTACCACTAGGACTCGGCAGGGAGATCTCACCACAACCTGGGAGCAGTCGATGAATAACATACTCGACAGAATATATCAAAAACCAAATATGTTAACTATGCCAGGTCAGAAACAGACATGCTACAGAAACGATAACTACAGAAACCAGGCGATTGAGCCTCCCTTCACCCTGGATGAACTCAGCGTGGCCGCTAGTAGGGTCAGAAATAGAAAATGCCCGGGCCTCGATCTTATTGAGCCTGAAATACTGAAGAAAACCGTGGAATACAATCCGCACCTACTCCTAACACTATACAATAGATGCTTGGAAACAGGACATTTCCCAACTGCATGGAAAACAGCAAATTTAAAACTAATACTGAAAAATCCTACCAAAAATCCAGAATTTCCGGATTCATATCGACCCATCGCACTGCTCCCAGTGGCAAGCAAATTGTTTGAAAGATTACTCCATGTGAGAGTTATAAAACACTATGAAGCGGCAGGCCTACATGCCAGAAATCAGTATGGCTTCAGACCAGGATCCTCAACCGTGGACGCACTGGGAAACTTGCTAAGGATTTTCCAGGATTGTAGACGAAAGTATCTGCTGCTCATCTCTGTTGACTTTGCTGGGGCGTTTGATTCACTTTGGTGGCCAAGCGTCCTGGCAAGGTTGAGGGAGGCTGAGGTGCCTCTTAACCTCTACAAAGTAATCGAAAGCTATTTAACACAAAGAAGAGTGGAAATCAATGTACACTATCAAAAAATAACAAGAGAGGTGCACAGAGGATGTCCGCAGGGATCGGTGCTTGGGCCGCTTCTGTGGACAATGGTCCTCGATGAATTCCTGACTACGGACCTGGGTTCTGTGGCAGTACACGCCTTCGCGGACGACTTGACATTGACGGTAGAGGCGGACTCCAGGGCCCAATTGGAGACGCTGGCAAATCAGGCACTGCAGCGGCTGCAGCAATGGGCATCAAAGAACCAGCTGAAAATATCGTCAGACAAGACCTCATCGATCCTGCTAAAGGGGACTCTGCAACTACGACGACCCCCGCAAATTAAAATCAACAATGTAACAATCAAATTTGTGAGCCAACTGAAGTATCTGGGCGTTATCCTAGATAAAAACATGACGTTCCAGCCGCATCTGAAATACATCAGAAGAAAAATCAGAGGATACTCTGGACTGGTAAACAGAATCACAAGGAAAGATTGGGGACTCAAGAAAAAAGCACTGATGCTTTACTATAAAACAACCTTCCTGCCTGCAATCACCTATGCAGCAGCGGTTTGGTATCCAAAAACGACACTGGTAGTCAACAAAAGAACACTAGAAATGACCCAAAGGACCATACTGCTATCAACAACGCGCGCCTGCAGCACGGTAAGTACCCCAGCATTGCAGGTACTTGCTGGAGCGCTCCCTCTGGACCTGGAGGCAGTTCAGGCCGGGCTACTGTTTTTGCTGGCCAGGGGAGTGGCCGCTACCCACCAAGGATACACGACTGACCCGGCGGGCAACCTAAAACACGAAAAAAATAGGCTACAGACCCACCTCCTAGATCTTTGGCAGAGAAGATGGACAGAGACTACAAAAGGCGAAGTAACAAAAAGATTTCTACCAGACCTCCAGAAAATATACCCAAAGCAGCCACCGTGGTACTTCCCAGGGTACCATATGACAACACTATTAACCGGACACGGACCCTACAAGGAGAAGCTGTTTGGCTTCCGACTTGTTGAGGACCCCAACTGCATATGTGGAGAAAGTGAAAGCTGGAGCCACATAGTCTATGATTGTCAACACTATGAAGACCTCAGAGGGCTACTAATAACAAGGTTAAGATACTTCCCAAAAGGACTGGAGCACCACTTCCTGGACACTGAGGATGAATATAGGGCACTCTCCCAGTATGCGCAAGACTTATTCACCAGGAGAAAAACACTAATAGCTATCTACAGCAACGTACACAGAGATTGACAAAAATCGGCGCCAAATGTGACAAAAAAACTGAAACCTTGCAGAGGACCAGTACTTGGAAAAGAAGAGTGCTGATCACACGGAAGAGAAAAGCAAGGACGGGGGAATGCAGCACAGACAGTAGAGAACAGACTAAACGCAGCACAGTTGCAAACAGCTTGATGGCGATCTGAAGAGGACACCCTCGCCCTCTTCACCTATTATTCCCACTTCCTTGGGGGGAGGGGACATTTTTTGTTCCTTCTCCTCCACCCCCAAACTTCTACTCTGGTGGGGCATGGGCATGCCCCACTGAAAACTGGGGCTATCTACTCTATTGGCCCCATATTTCTGTCTTTTCCCCCCAATCTTCGGTCTCCCTCCCCTCTCTACCTTCATCATAGCGAAAGCCCCACACGTCAAAAACTAAATATGATAAAATTACCTTACGCCCAAAACTCGGCCTAGCAAACCAAAGCGACATTACCCCAGCGCAGATTTTTTATTTACTTATATATTTATTTTTATTATTATTTTTTTTTTTTTATTTATTTATTTTTATTTTTTTTTTTTATTTTATTTATTTATTTTTTTTTTTTTTTAAGGTCCTAGCCGCCGAAATCCCAGGAAATTAAGCGGCAGGACCTGCCAGAGTGAATCTACAGCTACTGGGTTCCTGGTCTGCCTCCACGGGGCGTAAGTGGGACAACGTTGGGCCTCAATAGGGGTCCAACGGCTAAATGACCAGATGAACAACGGTACAGAACACAACACATGAACAATTCCCACACACTTTTAAATCTCTGGCATTTCCCAGTGAACTGGTTCACCACAATGAAAGCAACGCGGAGATGGGGGAAACCCCTGGTGCCGTAAGACAACAACACACACTTACACTTACACTTACACGATAGGAAGGAGTATATGATGAGAGTCTTGTCGATCAATTCGGCCCTGGAAAGATTGTGCAAGGCTGAAGGGGTTGAATTTTTTTCAGCCTGGTCTGTACTTGTTAACAGGAGAGACTGCTTCTACAGGGATGGGATACACTTAAATAGAAAGGGTGCAAGAATTTTTGCTGATGCTATCGAGGCAGTGTTAGGTGGGTCGGAAAACTGCTAGCTTGGGGGGGGAGACAAAGACGAATAGATTAAAAGTAGCCACTGGCAGAGGTGAAAGCGATTCTTGCACTGCTTCTATTGGAATGAGCAGCAGCCTGGAAAACAGAATGCAGGATATTTCAGAGACTGCTGGTAGTCATTGCGGTACAAGTAAACACATGGGTTGTGTTAGGGTAGCTAAGAACAGGAACAGGTGCATGTATACTTGCGTGTACACCAGTGCTAAGAGTTTGGTAAATAAATTTGATGAATTTGAGGTATTGCTCAAAACATCAAAGGCAGATATTGTTGGGATATCAGAGACGTGGTGTCACACAGATATAAGGAATGCAGAACTAGAATTTGGGGAGTACAATGTGTACAGAAAGGATAGGAAGGGTTATGCTATTAGTTAAGAAACACATAAAATCCAAGGAGGTACAGCCAGTTGACATCACTGGACAGTGCAGTGTCGAGTCAGTTTGGTGTGACGTAAGCACTGGGAAACCAAAATTGAGAATAGGAGTGTATTATAGGCCTACCGACTCTGAGGGGTATAATAAAAAACTGTACAGGGAAATAGAGTGGGCCAGTAAATCAGAGAGTCTTATAATGGGGGATTTTAATTTCCTGGAATTTGTGGGTTGGTCACTCACACACTAGCAAGGCTTTTGTGGATTTATTGATTGATTGTTTTGTACATCAGCATGTTCGGGAGGCAACTAGAGGGAGTAATACTCTTGATCTGATTATCAATAGTGATTCTTCATGCACTAAGAATCTGCAGATAAAGGAACCACTAGATGTCAGTGGTCACAGTGTGCTGAAGTGGGATTTACTCAGAGATAACTACCATCAGGGGTAAAGGGAAGGGTTTTTGCTTTCGTAAAGGCGACTACGATGGTCTGAGACAGTATTTAAATTCTATACAGTGAGACCAACTGATGATGTTACCAACAGCAAATTCAAAATGGGAAGCATTCAAAGAATTTATCTTGGAAGCTACTAGGCTTCAGATACCAACTAAGAAATATTGTTTAAGTTTAAGGGATAAATGGATGTCAGATGAACTAATGAGACATATGGCAGAGAAGAAAAATGCATGGGATACATGGTGACATGGAAGGGTTGCTCTTATGAAGAAAGGCTTATGTTTTGCAAATTACAGTGTCTGGAGTCTAGACATCGGCGAGGTGATCTGATAGGTCATAAAGCCTTGAATGGTTTGAGCATGTTCAATGCTGATGGGATTCTTCCTCTTGCTCAGAATAATCACCTGAGAGTGCATAAATTCAAATTGAGGAAAGACATGTAGGATAGATGTGCCGAAATTTGCCTTTGGCCAGCGGGTAGTTGGTTGGTGGAACAGACTTCCATCCCTTGTTGTGGAAGTTGATGGCCAAAATAAATTATTTAAGGCTCAGCTGGACAGGTATTTCGAACGAACGGAGGGGTGAAATGGGAGTGGTTTTTTTTTTTTTTTTTTGGCTAATGCTGCATAAACTTGCTTTCCTGCATCATATGCCTCTACTAATGCTAATGCTTTATGAGTTAATTCGCTCCTAGCGCGCGCTCGTAAAGCGGGATTTTATTGCCCATAGATATAACGTTAAAAATAGGGGTTACGTTCTCGACAATGAAATTAGTTAGTTAATTAGTTTGTTTGAACAATGATTGATTTATCCAAAGTAATGAAAACCAAGCAAATTATAATAATAAATAAATTATTTATGACTTACAATTGTTAAAGAATATTTGTTCTTCATCATCATCAAATGCACACTCGTCAATCACTGATTATTGATTCACCACTCGCTGGTTTGTTGCACAAGGTGTCATCTTCTTCATAAATGCTTCAAGAGGCGTTTCTTTCCAAGATGATTATCTTTCATAAATTTCACGATAGCATGCATAAGCATTTTTTAATGGAACGCACAAATTGCAATTAACACGATTTGCGCGGAGTAACAAGTTTAAGAAGCGTTTAAAAAAAAAAAGGAAGAGAAGATTCTGAAAATTTGGTTTTTTTTTATACGATTGAAGATTTCAGTAAAGGGGAAACACATTTCGCCATAATAACGTAAAAATCACAATTCCAGGTTTTTCGCAAATGCAAGAAGATCAAGTTTACTACCCATTTATAATAGATTGTACTAACAGAAAAGCCCATAAACCGGAAGTGCAAATCGCTTTTATTGTTTTATGTGACCTCCAGAGAAATATCACAAAGCTGTTCAAAATTGGATTTTATAACAGAACATATGATAACGATGAAAGTGTAGTGCCTTTTAATGATTTGAATTGGTAACTAATACAATTTACACTATAAAAACGACCTTTTAGAGAATTATATTGCGAAAATTTTTTAACTTCCAAGGTCGTGGAACGAATTACCAAAAAAACAACGTTCACATTACAATATTTTCACGGTTAAAGGTCAAGGTGTCTCTGGTACGAATTAATACCGTAAAGCAGGGTACACTGTATTGTTTAGCTACTGGTGTGGTTTGAAATGCGGCGTTTATGAAATTGCAAAAAAAAAAAAAAAAAAGAATGTTTAACGTTCATTTTTTTTTTTGCAATTAATGTTCATATTTTCGATTTTGTTGATGATTGGAAAAAAAGAACTCGTAAAGCGGGAACTGCCTGTATCTTTAAAAAAAAAATTGCAATCTTCTCTGCTAATATAGTTGTGGTTATAAAATCTTCGTAGCCAGTGACAAAATTTCGCGCCTTTTTCTTTTTCACTCTGCCCGAATGCACTGAGTCTACTTTCTCCCATCGAGCACGAAACGTTAGCTCAGCTGTACACGTAAAGCAGTCAGACTTGCGTTAATTAAGACATTGGATGTATTCGAAAATTTGGTGAACATAAAATTTCTTTCCCCATTCACCACCTTGAAATTTTATTTAAAAATAAAATCCATTCTTTGGTTATTTGTTCAAAATAGATTAATAACTTTTTCATTCAAGTTTGCTTGAATGAAAAAGTTAGTTTGTTTGACACTGATATAATTATTTAATGGGAATTAAGTAGCTATATTAGTGTCAATTAAGAATTAAGTCTTTCTGTTATTTCTGCGAATAACAAAAAGACACACCCTTCACGGTTAAAGGTCAAATCGGCACTGCTCGCTTTGACTCATTTTGCCACCTCTAAAAAATGCGTATTGGCAACCCATCGACCAGGCATTGACTTGACCTCTGGGAGCAAAATGTGTAACTGTCTAGCACAGTTACGCCTGTGGTTAACCTTCAAAGTTGAAAACGATTTTGGGTTTTTATTCGTTTATTACTGAAATGATTATTGGAAATAGTTGTTTTCCCATGAATGGCTTTGCTTTATTTTAATTTTTGATTATTGGAAATAGAGGTTGAACATACTGTATGCAGGACCGGTTAATAAAAAAAATTCATTGCGTTGCACTGTTTTTCACAAAATTTCATATAACTGACTGTAAGCTGGGGTGCTTACCAATGAGCTGCCCCTGCAAACATTTGTGTCTATTCTGTGTTAAAAGTACAATGGTCAATTGTTCCTCAATGGAAAGCATCATAAAGCAGGATGCTTTTTTTTAAAATCAGCCAGAGATTGGATATGTCCTTGAGAAATAGTAGTAGTGTCAAATGATGCAAGAAAGCAAGCTTATACACCGATGAGCCAAAACATTTTGACCAGTGAGTCGTTATGCAAATCGAAGCTTGTTTGTTTGGGTTTTTTTGGCACATTAGCAACTAAGGCTATGCAAATCGAAGCAACTGCAGGTGAACTATGGCATGTGCATGAGTTGGGACACAGTATAAAAATATCTGATACTGAGCTCCGTTAAAAAGTGTTACTCTTGTTCTTCGAATGGGAAAGGCAGTGGACTTAAGCAAGTTTGACAAAGGCCAATTTTAATGGCCAGAAGACTGGGTCAGAGCATATCCGAAATGGCACAGCTGGTGGGGTGCTCATGGTCAGCTGTGGTTAGTACCTACCAAAAGTGGTCCGAGGAGGGGAACCCCACGAACCGTTGGCTAGGTGTTGGAAAACCACGGCTCATCGATGCTCGAGGTGAGGGAAGGCTCTCCCAGATGGTACGTAGTGACTGTGCCGCAATTCACCGGTCATTGCAATGCTGGTGATGGGAGTAATGTACATCACAACACACAGTACATCGAACCCTGCTGGAAACGAGGCTGCGTAGCTGCAGGCCACTCCAAGTGCCCATGCTAACCACGGTTCACTGGTGACAGCGCCTACAATGGGCACACGAGCATCGAAACTGGACCTTGAGTGATTGTAAGGTCATCTAGTCCGATGAATCACATTTCCTGTTGCACCATGTGGACAGCCAGGTATGTGTGCATTGTTTATCTGGGGAAGTGATGGTGCCTAGATGCACCGTGGGACGAAAAAAAGCCTGTGGCAGCGGTCATACTTTGGGCGATGTTCTGCTGGGATACGTTGGGTCCAGTCATCCATGTGCCAGGCACTCTGACGTCTACCACCTACCTATTTATCATTGCTGACCAGGTACACCCTTTCATGGCAACGGTCTTCCCCTCTGGCGGTATCGCCTTTCAGCAGGATAATGCGCCATGCCACACCGCCCGGATTATTTGAGACTGGTTTGCGGAACGTGAAGACTTCCAGGTATTGCAATGGCCTCCAAATTCCCCAGACATCAATCCCATCGAGCAACTGTGGTTTATGTTGGAACAGCAAATCCGATCTGCAGCATCTCAACCACGGACCTTACAGGATCTGCTGGTTACATGTTGGTACCAGATACCACAAGACACATTTAGAAATCTTGTAGCATCCATGCCTCGCCAGGTACGAGGTGTTTTGGCTGCACGTGGAGGACCAACGTCATATTAGGTAGGTGGTCACAATGTTTTGGCTCATCGGTGTATAGCATCAAGGCAAAAAAAAAAAAAAAAAAAAACTATACTTCACTCATCTGTACCCTCCAAGAATTTGTCTAATTCTTCCTTGAATTTCTCAACTCATCCACTTCCACAACAATAGATGAAATCCTGTTCCAACAATCAACCACCTGCTGGTTGAAGATAAACTTCCACACATTTTTCCTGCAATCATCCTTCCTCAACTTATGCCTCATGTGTGTAGCTCTGCAAGAGAAAGAATGTCATTAACATTTGGCTTACTCAATCCATTCAAGGCCTTAAACACCTAAATAAGATATCCCCACAGGGGAGATCTTATTTATCTCTTATTTTTAAATCATCTCAGAAGCATTGCAACTGTCACTGAGACACTGATGAGATTAGATTTGAATTCTTGCATAGTTTCCACAGATGGCAGTTTTCAGAACTAATATTTTTGCTCTTCCACTTGAGCATGCATTGAATAGTGTACTGATGCACTGCACTTGGAACTATTCCATATTATGTTAATTAGGGGTGCTACTGGTATATTACAGAACCATTCTGATTTCCAGGAGCATAGCTACCCTTTTTTTGGGCTCGGAGGCAAAGAACATGTTCAGGCCTCTACTTAATTAATGAAAATTGCAAAAACAGGAGATAGCCAAAGATGCCAGGCCCCTAAAGAGCCTGGAGGCAATTGCTTTGCCTGCCTACATGGTAGCTATGCCACTGCTGATTGCATAATATTCAGCAATGTAGATAATTAGACAGAATCACTGTAGCATCCATGGATGTCTCTTTTTGAGCATTAGTGAAGTACGTGTGAAGTTCCTATAACACTAAAGCACATGTGAATTTTTGATGAATCAACTGCATATAGCTGTTGGATAATTTGATTTGTTATAAAGCATTAAAAATAATTATTGCAAAATTGTTTGTATATTATGGAGGTTCCATTTTTTACTCATTTCTGGGAAGATATTGTCCATGGTTCCAGATTCCACATTTCCATACATCCCTTCAGTGTGACTTTAGTAAGTTTCTTTTTGTTAACTTTATTTCTAAAGTTGCTTACCAGAGGATTGCAAAGGTAAGGCCAAGCATCTTTCTCCTAAGGGATAATAGAGTTTGATGTGCATCTATATACAAACTGTGGACTGAGGATGTTAGTATGCACCTAATGCTATTCAAAGGACATTATGTAAACTGGATTTTGTTGCTGCAATGCTGGCTTCCTTGCTGAGCCATAGGATAGGACAGCATACAGTTCAGTTGCAATCAGATTATGATTTAGTAGAAATGACAGAGAGTACTCTGAGATATTCATTTTTCAGACATGTGGCTCATACATGTTGTACGTGTTTTTCTTAAACACATACAACATGTATGAGCCACAAAGTTCGTATGAGTTCAAAGTTAGTTGAATCATTAATTTCTTTAAAGATGATATATATATATAGAAGCAAAGTACTTATTGCTGAACACTGGGGTGCCAAAAGTCCTGTTCCATTATTTTAATAAACTCTTAATTAATTTCAACCCTTCATCCCTTTTAATAACTGGATATGCATATGATTTTAAGCTTTTTCGACTTGAAAATCGGTAAACGTTTTTTTGAAACAAACCTGAACATGAATGTTGTAAAAAAATAAGTTGCCAAATACTTTTCTGTTATAATTGACTCAACCATTGATGTAAGCAGGACTAATCAGTTTTCCTTATCACTCCGATATGTGACAGAAACAGGTCGTATTGCGGAGCGCTTTGTTCGATTTCTTGATGAAGACTTCTTTAGTGTTCTTCTTGCTCCTTTAAACAGGCTAGGGCTATCAATCACAATGTGTTATGGCCAGGCATATGATGGAGCCAGCACCATGGCTGGTCAAGTATCAGGTCTTCAAACAAGAGTAAAAGAAATTGCCCCTCATGCATTTTATACACATTGCTGCACTCATTTTAAATCTTATCTTAGGTGACTCAGTAAATTGCAAAGTTCCCAGTTGGTTGTACTTTGGAACTATAGAAAGCTTGTACACTTATTTTTCTGGAAGGAGAAGAGCAATGTAGCCAATTAGAGTCTTTTGCATTAACATTAAAGAAACTATCTGATACTAGATGGGGGTCCAGGAAATCTGCAGTAGAGGCAGTTGTGCAAAGTTTACCAGCTATTGTTGCTGTTGCCCTGCAACAAATATTAGATAGGGATATTAATAGCACCCCACAGCAGCTTGCTGAGGTAAAGGGCATTCTTACAACAGTTAAAACATATGAATTTATGATTTTTCTTATAGTATGGATAGAACTCTTAAACAAGGTGCTACCTTTATCTAACTATTTGCAGGAAGCAAGCATAGACACCCTGACAGCCTCTCACCTCATTAAGGTGCTTAACAATGATTTAAAAAACCATGCAAAATAATGACAAAAGTCATTTTAAGGAAATTGAGCAGGAAGCCGGTGAACTTTCTTCAAAGTGTGAGATAGCTTCCACATACAAATTCCAAAGAGGATGAAAGAGAATGAGATTCCGTGATGAAATTGCAGAAGACGACAGAATATCTGATAGTAGAAAACATTTTATAATAGAATTGTACTTGATGTCTGTGGATACAGTAATCAGCAGTACACAGGGGAGGTTCAAAAATTTCCTTGATGTGGCTTCAAACTTTAGTGTACTGGATCCCAAGCATTTTGATGATGAGGGTAATGTCAGCAGGTTAGAATTTCTAGCAAAGAAATATGCTGCCAATGTTCTTGATGACCAAAGTGAAATTATTCAGGAATACTTTTCCTGTAAAGCCCTGAAGAAAGAAATGATAAATAGCGAAACAAATTTTGGAGAACTTACCATCACAACAATGTTGAAATTTATGACTACCAATGATTTGATCTCAAGTTATCCAAATGTAAGCACTATATCAAATATTTTACACTATACCCGTAAGTACTGCTTCTGCAGAAAGATCTTTTAGCTGTCTAAAACTGATAGGGAATTGCTTATGCTCTGCTATGACAGACTCTCAGGACTAGTGATCCTTTCCAATGAAAAGGAATTAGCAAGCAAGGTTGACTACAGCAACGTGATAGATCATTTTGCCGCAGTGAAACCAAGATGCAAAAAATTTCTCTAAGACTCAAGATTGTAACTTTTAACTGCCAATGTGTTCAACTGTATAACATATTACATGCGTTTTGTGAGCCAAGGCTATTTTTTCATTTAATATATTTTTTTTTTGGTGTTGAATGTAACAACAGGGAAATTTCCCAAACTTAAACTTATAGATATGTATGTGTTTTATTAGCCTTAACTAAAGCATATTTTTTGTGTTGAATAAAGCAACATTATATATATTACAGCCTAAATAGATGCACTCTTGAAAATGCACGTGGTCTTAAAAATGCATTAAAAACATGTGGTCTTAAAAAAGCGTTGTTGATGTGAAATGGCTCTGAAGTAATCCCTTGACCTTTGTATGGCACCTATTTTTTTTTTATTATTATTAGTTACTTGGTGCAAGGAAGCCTGAGGCTTATGATGTACTAGCCAAAAAAAAAAAATTCCCCAAGTTACCCTGAGAGAGATTTAAAAGTAGAAGGGAATCACCAAGAAAGAGAAGAATAATGATATCCAGCTGGGTACACCACTGATATCAGTGGCAATAGTAATTTAAAATCATCCCAGGAGGAGCTTTGACTAAATCATAACAAAAAATTAATAATCAATTGTTACATAATCATATGCAAACACCAGTGTATTGTAATAAGAGGGCATGGATTTATTACTCTACTTTTCTGAAATAGATTAGTAGGGGCAATGGCGGGCCGTCCCGAGGGTGAAAAGCCTGGCACACGTCTCAAGGATGAAAGCACTGCACCCAGGCACCAACGTTCAAGGGGCACCTGGAAACCTGAAACTTACATACACATATGAAGAAAATTTTAAAAGGGAGTGCCAAATTTCAATTGGCACCACGTACCCTAGGAATGCTGCCGTGTAGAGGCACAGATGTAGATTGTTTACTGTAGTTTATCAAAATCGGTACATAGTGATATGACACTATGGGAGAAGACAGAGGGTGGTAATTAAAGGGTGCTGCTCTTCGTGGATTAATGTTATTAGTGGAGTCCCACAGGGTTCGGTGTTGGGTCCTCTGTTGTTTTGTTATATTTATCAATGATATTGATGAAGGTATATCAGGCTTAGTGTCGAAGTTTGCAGATGATACAAAGGTTGGCAGGGTTGTTAATGACAGTAATGGCAGTGTGCTGCTGCAACAGGATCTAGATAATTTGGGCAGATGTGCTAAGAAGTGGCAACTGAAGTTTAACCTTGGCAAATGCAAAGTACTGCATATGGGTAGAAGTAACCCCAGAGAAACGTACCAACTGTGTGGCACTACACTTAAGGTGGTAGAAAATTAAAAAGACCTGGGAGTAATTGTGCAGTCAGATATGAAGTTTTCTGAGCAATGCAGACAGGCTGCCAGGGCATGTCATGGGGTTTTGTCAATGATATATAGGAATTTTGCTAGCAGGGAAAAGGAGGTGATTGTCCCTCTGTATAAGGCAATGGTCAGGCCACGTACAGGTCTGGAGGCCTCATTTTAGGAAGGATGAGATTTGCTTGGGCATGTACAGAGAAGGGCAACAAGATTGGTGAGGGGAAGGAAGGGATCCTCTTACCAAGAGAGGCTTAAGTTCTGTAAATTGCAGTGGCTGGAGACTAGGCACCTGCGCAGTGATCTGATTGAGGTGTATAAGGCCTTGAATGGGTTGAGCACGCTGAATTCTGATGGGATCCTTCCTCTTCTTCAGATTACGAACCTAAGGGGGCATAAATTCAAATTAAGAAAAGACAGATGTAGAATAGATGTGCGAAAATTTGCCTTTAGCCAGCGGGCGGTTAATTGCTGGAACAAACTTCCATCTGTCGTTGTGGAAGTTGATAGGTTAAATAAATTTAAGGAGGAACTGGACAGGCGTTTGGAGGGAATGGTGGGATTTTTTTTTTTGGCTGATGCTGCATAAGCTCACACTTGCTTTCTTGCATCACATGCCACTACTACTAATACAAGAAAACTTATATTTTCAGCGATGGCCAGAAAGTAACTATGCTCGTATCAATATCAGCAAATATGATTTGGTAAATTATATCTGACATTTACAAAACTGTTAGCTACTACTACTACTACTTAAGGTCACCAATTTGGCACCTCCATAGCCAGGTGGGCAGGAGCAGCAGTGCGTAGCACACGCTTCTTGATAGACCGGGGTTCGAGCCCGTGACTACCAAATACGGAGGATGCGGAAAGGTCAGGGAATAACCACCGCATATCCCAGAGCAATATGGCCTTAGTTGCTAATGCTCCTAAAAACCAAATAACAAACAAATATCACCAATTTTAAACAGGAACATGGAAATAAAAAGGCTCAGGCATTTTATTTTCATTGAACTGCGAATTCAAAACCATATAATTCACATCAGTAAGAGCAGCCGCCAATTTACTCATTCTCCAAATGCTTGTTTCAACTGTATTGAAATCGTTGTATCTACTTCACATTAATAATCTCATTGCGTGAATTAACACCTACGTGATTCCTCTACTAAAAGCCATATACAAATTCTATTAAAATGTAAATTAAAATAATTAAATGTCAATTTGAAAATTGTAGATCTCTTAAAGTACTTTAATTTATTATAATAAATTAAATTAAGCTACACTATTAAATTGTAATAGCTAAATGTTTAATGAGGCGTCTCCGTAGCCAGGTGGGAAGGAGCAGCAGTGCGTAGCACACGCTTCTTGATTGGACCGGGGTTCGAGCCCGTCACCACCAAATACGGAGGATGCGGAAAGGTTAGGGAATGACCACCGCTTATTCCGGAGCAATATGGCCTTAGTTGCTAATGCCCCTAAAAACCAAATAACAAACAAACAACAACAAACAAAACAAATGTTTAATGATATTAAAACTGCTTCACACATCATTCCACTGATTATAATCTCCACTTAAAAACTAAACAGTCTGGAAAACAGATTACCTATCATCGGTTCAGGTTTGTATATAAAGATATTCATAGTGCACAGTTAACACCAAATCTGCTTTCCTATGCATTGCTGTTAGTTTCTTCCTATAAATTGTTGTAGGAAAGAAAATTTGGAAAATAGAGGAAAATAGTATAAAGGGGAAGTTGTAGGATTTTCTAAAGGGAGGAGCTGAAGCAATGTTTTGGGGAATCATTAAGCTTTAATCATGTAGCAGTTAAAAAAAATCCATATTATTTTGATCATAATGGGGGATATATCACTATATAATATCAGTGTAGACATACCATAGACAACTCTTAAAAAAAAAACTACAGTAGTAGTGTGAAAGGCATCATTTCATCTGTATCTCATATTGTGCACATCCTTTATGAGTTACCATGTATTGCATTACCTGGAATAAGTAATGCTTCACTTATAGAAGGCTATTGTTACTTATTCTCGGTGGGTTATTTTGTTATTTGGTTTTTTTCAGAAGCATTAGCAACTAAGGCAATATTGCTCTGGGAATATGCGGTGGTTATTCACTGACCTTTCCGCATCCTCCGTATTTGGTGGTGATGGGCTCGAACCCCGGTCTAAACAAGAAGCGTGTGCTGCGCACTGCTGCTCCTTCCTACCTGGCTACAGAGGCGCCCTCTCGGTGGGCACTGCTTGCAAAATGGTATGGGATAAGATACTCTGTTATCCACATACTATTCCTATTAGATTTAGGAAAGCAAAAAGGTGTAGGAAAGTGATAGTATGAGAGGGAGAGGAAGAAATGCCGGCGAAAGAAGAAAGGGACTGTTACTCCCACTCACTGACTGAACGAAATCACTCACAAATCCCCCGAATAGGCAACGCTTCTCCATCCTTCACAACAAGTTACCATGTATTGTACTATGTCAAATAAGTTTTTTTTTTTTTTTTTTTGTTAGTTGTTGGCGCATCAGCTTCTGTGGCCATATCGCACCTCCCAAGGTTTTTGCATTTTGTACTCTGATCCAAGCCCGAGGCAGGATTCGAACCTGCAACCTTTGGGTTGCCAAAATAAGTAATGCTTCAGTGGTGAAAAGCCGATGAAATGTCAACTAGCTTTGAAACGGTGCCATCTGGGTGGGTGTCCATAAAGAATAAATAATAGTCTTCTCTATTAGTGGAGCGTTACTTATTCGAGGTAGTGCAATACATGGGAAAGTCATTGTGAAGGATGAGCATAATATGAGATACAGATGAAATGATGCCTTTCACACTACTACCGTAGTTTTTCTTTGAGTTGTCTATGATGTATCTACACCAATATTTTAGATATAGAATCTTAAACTCTTAAAATATTATGCCTAGTTTCATTTATTTAAATTATAAACATTATGAAAATTTGGTCTCCGTTTTAAGTGAAATTTTCTGGAACCAATTATCCTCGGATAACGAGGATCCCTGTATAGTAAATTTTCAAGAACAGTTATCAATTTCTTTGTCACAAAGTAAACAAATTAATTTTGTGTATTACATAGGCTGAAAATATTTATTGTAGTCTGAAAATTTATTCTTTTAATTTACTTTCAGATATAAAATTTTTGTAATCTGTTTTGTTATTTGGTAATTATTACTCTGTATTCACAATCAATATGCAGAGTTTGGCATGTTTTTATATGAATTTTTAAGATAAATTAAAATACAAACACTGATGATCATATCTAGGAAAACTACTGCATTTTCGTTGTTCTTAGCCTACCACTATGCATGGTGCCAGAAAAGTTGCACATAAAATCACACGATTTTATGGGAAAAGTAGGAAATTATTAATTTGTGTAACACTATTTTAGGTATATTGGAGCACCATAAAATAATCGCATGGTTTTAAGTGGTGTCAGTTTGAATGTTCTTAGTAACTGGAGAAATTTTTAAAGATCTCTTCAATAAGGGCTGTAGTTTGCTGATTTCAGGCAGAAAGCTTAGTTTCCTCCCATGAATTCTTTTGGGATTTAAAATTTCACAACATGGAAATCAGCTGGGGAATATGTGCATGAACAGAGAAAACAGGTCACAAATCATATCAACTCAACTGGAGTACCAAAAATTTTGAAGAACAATCATCTGTGAAATGAACTGTGTGAAACTGATTGTAGAGACCAACTACAATCTGTGTTAAAAGATTTCCTGCATAAGGAATGCAAAGTATTTCCATTAAATTTTCCAATAACTGGTGGAAAGTTTGGCTGTGTGCAGTATTTCAAGGACAAAGGTGCCTTCACTATTTTTTTTTTATTATACTAGGCATTTCCTGTCATACCATACAATGTATGTAACAGATTGTCACAAGATGAAATGAATTCAGTCTGTATGCCATCATCCCTGCAAAGAAGTGATCTTGACCAATAAGATATTTGTAAATATGGCCCGATACTTCCATTATCCAATTTCTACCAGTTTTTACCTTATTCACACTCCCGAAATACACCAAGACCTCGCCATCCATTTCTGTCTGTCACATTCATACAACTGATATCCATTTCTGTCTGTCACATTCATACAACTGATATTTCAGTCATATAACTCATTCATCAATTCATTCTTGCTGATCTCCTCACTGACATCATAAATGATCACTTTTGGTCCCGGTGACCTAGGCTTGCAGAATGAGACACCCAAATGTCTTATTCTTTCATTCATTTTTATGCAATCATTATCTTCCTCACTCTTCACCTCCATGACTATTCCTTTCTCTACTATTTGTCAAACCTTTCTAACTCTAACTGATTTCAACATTCCTTTCATTGCTTTACCAATGGCATCATGCACTTACTTACTACTCTTCAGTAGAGAATCATCATCATTTGCTCTAATTAAAATTGTATGACCCTCTGCAGTGTATGCCTTGCTGCTTGTCTTATTATTGTGCTCATTTTCCCTAACTACGTTTGTCTCCTTTTTTACCATATCACTATAAAAAGTATCTCCTGTACACAAAGCAATTTTCCCACGTCCAACATTTACTGTAATTTTCCGTAAATCATTTATTTGTTCTTTATAGGTCGCAACCATCTTTTCCAGGGTGGACATCCTCCCTTTTAAACTTTCATTCTGAGCTCCCAGTTCTACTGCCCAACCTAGATAAAATTTTGAAAATCCCACTTCTGCTTATTCCAATATTCTCATTGAACAGAAGCTGCTGTATACTGGTTCAGAGCATTCCTGTTAATTCAGCAACCAAGCACAGAAATACATGACCCTGATTTTTAGATGGGCACACCCTCACTTCTTCAGCATCTGATTTTTTGGGATTACTTCATCCAGCTCAAAATCCAGGTTAAAGGCTACATTCTCATTTTCAACTGCATGCTCCACAATAGACTGAGGAGAAACTAATCTCCTTGATCCGCTCAGTCCCTCCATATCGCCATTAGTTATCAAGCTCTGCTCACTTCCCATTAAAACTAGATCTAAATCCACATTCTTGTATCTTGCATACCTTATCAAGAATTCCCTCCTCTTCTGATTGAAACAGTCTTCAAGTCATACTCCTGGTATTTTAACACCTGGATATTGATTGTTAACAGAATTCGGAGTGCAACCTGTGCTCACAAGTTTTAATATGGCCCTCCCAAATTTTTGCTGTCTTTCAGGTCTTCCAGTCAAAATTCCAGTCTCATTTTGAGTCATAGAGTTGCGGGACAGAGGGCTTTTTCAAGGACAACCCCAGAAACCACATCTTCCCATTCCCAGTCTAGTATTGTCATTTCCTCATGTTCAAAAGCTCCAGCATCCCCTAGTTGCTCCATAAGTTTCAGAGGCATATCTAGTTCTCTCTTGAATTTATACTTCCATCCACTTCCACAACAGATGAAAGCATGTTCCAACAATCAACCACCTGCTGGCTGAAGGCAAACGTCCGCACGTCTATCCTGCAACCATTCTTCCTCAACTTGAATTTATGTCTCCACGTGTGTATAGTCTCAACAAGTGAAAGAATATCATTAGCATTAAGCTTACTCAATCCATTCAAGGCTTTAAACAGCTCAATCAGATCTCCTCACAGGTGTCCAGTCTCCAGACGCTGCAATTTGCAGAACTGAACTTGCACCCTTTTGTTTCCTTCACCAATCTGGTTGCCTTTCTCTGTATCCATTCCAGCAGATTTACATTCTTCCTAAAGTGAGGCCTCCAGACCTGTATACTTTTTTTTTTTTTTTTTTTTTGTAGTTGTTGGCGCATTGGCTTCTGTGGCCATAATGCACCTCCCAAGGTTTTTGCAGTACTTTGATCCAAGCCCAAGGCGGGATTCGAGTCCGCGACCTTTGGGTTGCCAGGCAGGCACTTTACCCACCCGGCTAGCCCGGTCGGCCCAGACCTGTATACAGTATTCAAGATGCGGCTTAACCATGGCCTTATACAAAGGGATAATCACCTCCTTATCCCTTAGCAAAGTTTCTGTATATCATTGAAAAAACACCATGAGCTGTCCTGCAGCATATTTGCACTTCTCAGAGAATTCACATCTGAGTGCACGATTACCCCAAGGTCTTTTTCATTCTCCACTACCCAGAGTGTAGTACTACATAGTTAATAAGTTATTTTGGGGTTACTGCTACCCATGTGCAGTACCTTGCATTTGTCAATGTTAAACTTCAACTGCCATTTCTCAGCCCATTGACCCAATTTTCCTAGATCTTGTTGCAGTAGCTCACCCTGATGACTGTCGTTAACCACCCTGCCAATCTTTGTATCATCTGCAAACTTAGACATTAAGCCTGATATACCTTCATCAATATCACTGATAAATATTGAAAACAATAATGGATCCAGCACTAAATTCTGGGGAACTCCACTAATAATATTAGTCCACGAAGAGCAATGCCCATTGAGAACAACTCCGTCTTCTTCCACTTAACCATCCCTTTATTCATAGCAGTAACTTGCAAATGTTAATGCCACATTGCTCCAGTTTGTATAGCAGTCTTTTATGCAAGAGTATCAAAAGCCTTCCTAAAATCCAAGTACATGATGTACAAATTATTTTTTGCATATAGTTCCTTGTTCACTGCATCATAGTAACCTCTCATTGTTTAGACAAGACTGCCCCTTGACAAATCCATGCTGTGATTGCAGTATAATAGCATGCCTGTCCAAATGGTCCTGCATTACTTTTTTAACTAGTGATTCCATTATTTTACCCCAGAACACACGCTAAGCTAACAGGTCTGTAATTACTCATGTCACCTTTTCATCCCCTTTAACTTCCATTTTGCCTTCCTTTTCTTCTGATCCCTTTGTTTTGTTACTGCTACCATGGAGTCTGCACCAACATTATTTTTAGAATCCGCACTTGTGTTATTCTCCATCATTCTTTACTGCTTGCAGTCTTACAACTGCTGAATGAAAGGGACAGCCCCTCCATTATCAAACGATTTTACTATCAGTTATCGTCTCCACTAATTCTAAACATATACAAAGAAAAAATATATCTAGGAAATCTACTGCCTAGGAGAACCCAAAAACACATGTCTGTATCAATCTTAACCTCCCCTACAAGATCCAGCAAGTTCCCAGTTGGAAGAAACTCCTAAATTTGAAATACAAATGCACAAAGAGTAATTGCCAGCTCCCTATGCAATAGCGTATGCAGCCATTGTTACTGTAAGCAGTTAGAGAATATTCTAACTGCCAAAATATATTTTCACTTCTAGTATCTATATAATTACCAGACTTGTGACAAAAATTATATCCTCAGATAGAGCCTAACTTCCTGAATACAATACACATATCTATTATCTGCTATACTGCATTATTATTCATAAAACTGCCATTTAAATCAGCATTTTATCATAACTTTCATTGACAATGTTCTTCACCATAATACAATGGTGTTTTTGGTTGCTTATAAGTGAATTAAATAACTAATCTTTATTATTGCAAAGTAAAAGACAATCTCTAATATTAGCTGCACAATTTTAAGCCTGTTCCTGCTTTGCATATGACTGTTCAATGAATAGGGAGAGATTTCAGAATACTTTTGGCAGGGTAGGGCACAAGTGAATGAAAACATATTTAAATTAAATTGGAAGGGATCTAACACAAAAAGGATATTAGTCCATAAAAAGAATATTGATTAAAGAGCTATACTGAGTGTTCAATGAATATTTTACTTAATTTCCAGTTAATAAGTGTTTCTTGGTGTCCCAATACTTTTTGATCTGGTAAGAAAAAGCAACCGATATTCAAAAAGGTGTAATTACCTAGTCTGAAGCAACTACATTCCGATACTTGAATGGCCAGCTCAGACCAGAGTGCTGATCAAAACCTTTATTATAGATATTAACCTAACCAGGTGCATGAAAAATTCAAATTCCTCTGTGAACACAGAATTGGAAAATCAGCAAAAAATTGGTAAAAATTTTTAATTTTTTGATGCTACCTTTGTTTTCAGTCCTTTCTAATCACAACTGTGAATAATCCATCTTTTATATTAAAAACATATTTTAAATTAATATTTGAAATTAAAACTCCATTTAGACTTTGTCTGAACAAAATATAAGTTGAAAAACCACAAGCTTCTAAGCCCTTCTAAGTACACGGTCGAAGTGAGAGGTCCTTTAGGCACTTCAGATCACAACTTGGTGATTGTCTCTTCTCCAATGGAACCTTTATCTCATGGCTATTCCCAACCACGTGTTGTTTGGCATTACAAGAATGCAAAATGGGATGACCTGCGAGACTTCTTTTCTTCTTTTCCTTGGTCGGATTACTGTTTCAAAACTTTTGATGTCAACATTTGCTCAGATCGTGTCAGTGAAATTATTCTTGCAGGAATGGAATCCTTTATCCCACACTCCACTTTAAAATCTCGTCCTTTATCTAAACCTTGGTTTTCCAATAAATGTGCTAAGGCTGTCCAAGAGAAGAATGTTGCATATCGTAATTGGCTTGTTTCCAATTCTTCAGTTTCATTTTCTGCCTACACCAAAGCTCGCAACAGTTGTAAAGCAGTTATTAACCAGTCCAAACTAGAGTTTGAACAGGCTAAGAGTAGAAAACTTGCTTCTTGCCCTAATGGTAGCCGAGCATTCTGGTCTCTTGCCAAAGCTATTGGCCGCAACTTTTGCCCATCTTTGCTCCCACCTCTGTCCAAACCAGATGGTTCTGTTGCCACTTCAGCCAAGGATAAAGCTGACCTGCTAGCAACCCATTTTTCTTCCAGCTCATGTATTAATGATCTTGGTAAAACACCTCCCACCATTCCCAACACGCTTCATTCAATGCCTCCTGTGGTCTTCCGTCAAAAGGATATCAGAAGGATTTTGATGAATCTTGATGCTAGGAAAGCTCCAGGTCCTGATGGTATTTCTCCACTTGTTCTCAAAACCTGTGCTCCTGAACTTACTCCTATTCTTTGCCGCCTTTTTTCACTTTCTTATTCCAAAGGTGTTTTTCCTTCTGCTTGGAAATTTGCTCATATCCAGCCAGTTCCTAAAAAGGGTGACAAATCCCTCCCATCCAATTATCGTCCCATTGCAATTACTTCTACTCTTTCTAAAGTAATGGAGAAATCAATTAACCGCCAACTCTTAAACTACCTAGAAACCTTCCGTCTGATCAACGATCACCAGTATGGATTCCGTCAGTGTCGATCCACTGGAGATATTCTGGCTTATTTTACCCATTTATGGACTAATTCAATGGAAAGGTTCGGTGAAACACAAGTAGTTGCTCTTGACATCTCAAAGGCTTTTGATCGTGTTTGGCATAAAGGTCTTCTAAACAAGCTTCCATCTTATGGTTTGCCAACTGTTTTTTGTAATTGGTTATCCAGTTTTCTCTCTGATCGCTCACTGAGGGTGATGGTAGATGGCTCTCTGTCTTCTAACTTCTCCACTAATGCCGGTGTCCCCCAAGGTTCAGTTCTTTCCCCCACTCTTTTCCTCTTGTATATCAATGACCTTCTTCCATTGACTGGAAATCCTATCCATAGTTTTCCGATGATAGCACATTGCATTCAACTTTCCATTTTGAGAAACCTTGTCCTGCTCAATCAGCTTCAACTTCTCGAAAATCTGCTAACAATTCCTTAAATGCCGATCTTCAGGTAATTCTCCAGTGGGGCAAAGACAACTTAGTTGATTTCAACCCTTCTAAAACCCAGTCTTGTCTTATATCTCGCAAAAAGGATTCTTCTACTCCTATGCTTATCTTTAGTGACACTCCGATTTCTAGGCAAAATGATATATCTCTTTTGGGGATTACCCTGACTTCTAATCTCTCTTGGCACAAGCACATTACAAATATTGCTTCCTCTGCATCTAAAAAACTTGGTTTTCTCTTTCGCTCTCGGCGTTACTTTTCTTCCAAACAGCTGCTCACTCTGTATAAATCGCAAATTCGCCCTGCCATGGAATATTGTTCCCATATCTGGGGTGGTGCCCCCAAAACCTCTCTCCGGCTTCTTGATTCCATTCAGAAGAGGGCAGTTAGGTTAATTAATGATTCATCTCTAACAGAGTCTCTCCACTCGCTTTCTCATAGACGCACTGTTTCTGCTGCATGCCTCTTCTACAGATACTTCCATGGGCACTGTTCTTCTGAATTAACTTCTATAATTCCTGCTCTCTCTTTCAAAACAGTCCGAACACGTGCCGCCACCAGCCAACATCCATTTACTGTCCAACTTCAAACCCACAGAACCAACTTTTCATCTTCCTCATTTATTCATTCAACTGCCGTTTTCTGGAACAACCTTCCTTCATACGTATTTCCTGAAAATTACAATCTACAGAAGTTCAAGTCCAATGTCAACAAATATCTTCTTTCGTCTTCTTAACCTCAAACCCAAGCACGGTACTAAGTACTATAGGTTCTAATACCTCTCGTGTTTGTGGTTCACATAAAAAAAAAAAAAAAAAAAAAAAAAAAGCTTCAAAGAACATGTGCAGTTGGATGCCAGCCTGTCAATAACAGGAGTATCTGCTGAACGAAGTGGGAAGCATGCGTGTCAACAGTTTGGTTCTAGATGATACTTCAATATCATGAAGCCAGAGAGAATTACCAATTGGAGGAAAGCACATGGTAGTAAAGCCAGCTTGCTATTAATAACTGTACATTACAGATGTTATTCAACAGTGCATATGATTTGGTTTAACTTAATTCATGAATTTTTCCTAATTATGCAATAATTAATAGAGATTTCTGGAAATTTCAGTGGAGAAATCAAAGACAACATTTTCACAAACACCTATTAGGAGATTCAGCTATGTGGTGTAGTAGAGAAAGCAAAAATTGCTGAAATATTGTCTGGAGGTCTCAACCACCCTATATGTCTGACTCAGGGTTAAATGAAGACAAGTTATTAAATAAATAGTAAATAAATTTGATGAATTTGAAGTGCTGGTCAAGACATCAAAAGTGGATATCATTGGGATATCAGGGATGTGGTGCCACACACAAAGCAGTGCAGAAATGGAATTTGGGGAGTACAATGTAGGGTAGAAGAGGAGGAGGGGTGATGCTATTAGTTGAGAAACACATAAAATCTAAGGAAGTGCATTGAGTTGACAACGGGGGGAAGTGCAGTGTTGAGTGGGTTTGGCGTGACATAAGCAATGGGAAAACCAAGTTGAGAGTAGGAGTGTGTTATAGGCCTAATGACTTTGATGAGTACAATGAACAACTGCACAGGGAAACAGAGTATGCCAGTAAATCAGATTGCCTTATAATGGGGGATTTTAACTTCCCAGATATAGACTGGAACTTGTGGGTTGGTCACTCACATACCAGCAAGACTTTTGTGGATTTATTGGATGATTGTTTTCTACACCAACATGTTCGAGAGACAACCAGTGGGAGTAATACTCTTGATCTGATTATCAGCAGTGATTCTTCATGCATTAAGAATCTGGAGATAAAGGAACCATTAGGTGGCAGTGATCACAGTGTACTAATGTGGGATTTACTTAAAGATGTAACTATCATCAGGGGTAAAAGGAAGGTTTGCTTTCGTAAAGGTGACTACACTGGTCTCAGAGATTTTTAAATTCTATACAGTGGAACCAATCAACTAATGATGTTACCAACAGCAAATTCTAAATGGAAAGCATTCAAAGAATTAATCTTGGAAGCTACTAGGCATTTCATACCAACTAAGAACTACCAACTACTGAAATACTGTTCAAGGTTTAGGCCTAAATGGTTGTCAGATGACCTAATGAGACTTGTGGCAGGGAAGAAAAATTGCATGGGACGCATATAAATTATCAGGAGACACAGATGCCTATGGTAGATATAAGATAGTATGTAATCAAGTCACAACGGACATTAAGCAAGCAAAGGCAGATTATGAGAAATCTTTGGCAAACAATGCAAAAAAAACCAGCAAAGACTTCTTTATTTATGTAAACTCTAGAAGGCAGGGAATGAATCAGATTGGTCCACTTGACATCGACGGTTCGATTCTTGATAAACCTGTTCAGGTAGCTGACACTGAATGAGTATTTTGTTTCTACATTGACACACAAGGAGGTCTGTAGAGAAGTGGAGGCCAGAAGCTTATCAAACTCTGGCAGGGAGCTAAATGATTTTGTAATAACTGAAAGCAAAGTGGAGGAGAAATTATTGAATTGAACATAAGAAAGACACCTGGGATCTATCCAGTTATATTAAAGGAAGCAGCAAAGAAAGTAAGCAAACCCTTAGCCAAAATTATGTTTGTTTGTTATTTGGTTTTTAGGAGCATTAGCAACTAAGGCCATATTGCTCCGGGGATATGCGGTGGTCATTCCCTGACCTTTCCGCATCCTCCGTATTTGGTGATCACAGGCTAGAACCCTGGTTTCATCAAGAAGCATATGCTATGCACTGCTGCTCCTGCCCACCTGGCTACGGAGGTGCCGCCATAATTATGAAACTTCCTTGGACTCAGGGGGGGTCTCCATGGACTGGAGATGTGCAAATGTGTCCCCAAATCACAAAGGGGGATCAAAGAGTGGCACGGTTAATTACGTGGGAAGGAGCAGCAGTGCGTAGCAGACGCTTCTTGATTAGACTGGGGTTCGAGCCCATCACCACCAAATACGGAGGATGCGGAAAGGTCAGGGAATGACCACCGCATATCCCGGAGCAATATGGCCTTAGTTGCTAATGCTCCTAAAAACTAAATAACAACAAATAACAACGGGTAATTACAGACTTATTAGTCTAACTTCTGTTCCGGGAAAAATAATGGAGTCACTGGTTAAAGAGGTGATACAGGATCATCTAGACAAGACTGCAGTTATAGTTCAGACACAGCATGGGTTTGTTAAGGGGAAGTCTTGTCTGACAAATCTGATTGGATACTATGATGTGATCACAAAGGAACTGGATACAAAGAATAATATTTTGATATCATATATTTGGATTTTAGGTAAGCTTTTGATACTGTGGCACATGGAAGACTACTGTTCAAATTGGAGCAGTATGGCATTAAGGACATGTTGCTACTACGGATAAAGGGATAGTTGAGTGGGAGAGTGTGGTAATCAACAGACACTACTCTTCGTGGACTAGTGTTATTAGCGGAGTCCTCAAGGGTTCTATGTTAGGCCCATTGTTGTTTTCTCTATTTATCAATGATATTGATGAAGGTATATCGGGGTTAATGTCTAAGTTTGCAGATGATATGAAGGTTGGCATGGTTGTTAATGACAGTAATGATAGTACACTACTGCAACAGGATCTGGAAAAGTTGAGCAGATGGGCTGAGAGGTGGCAACTGAAGTTTAACATTGACAAATACAAGGTACTGCACATGGGCAGCAGTAACCCCAGAGTAACATATCAACCGGGTAGTACTACACTCAGGGTAGTGGAGAATGAAAAGGACCTGGGGGTAATTGTGCAGTCAGATATGAAGTTTTCTGGGCAGTGCAAAAAGGCTGCAAGAATAGCTCATGGTGATATACAAGAATTTTGGTAGCAGAGATAAGGGAGTGATTGTCTTCTTGTATAAGGCAATGGTCAGGGCACACCTTGAATACTGTATACAGGTTTGGAGGCCTCGTTTTAGGAAAGATGTAAGGTGATCTAATTGATGTGCATAAGTCCTTGAATGGATTGAGCAAGCTCAATGCTAATGGGATTCTTCCTCTTGCTCAGATTACTCACCTGAGAAGACATAAATTCAAATTGAGGAGGGACAGTTGTAGAATGGATTTGCGAAAGTTCACCTTTAGCCAGCGTGCAGTTGATAATCATAACAAACTTCCATCTGTAGTGGTAGTAGAGGTCAGTAACTTAAATAAGTTCAAGGCAGAACTAGACAAACATTTCGATTGAATGGATGGGTGAAATGGGAAGGTTTTTTTTTTTTTTTATTTGGCCGATGCTTGCTTTCTTGCATCATATGCCTCTACTAATGCTATTACATATGATTTTAAAATGAACAGTATACTGTATATCTTTGTCTAGTGATGGATGAAATGTATATATTTTTATTTCCATGGAAGAAATCTCACTGTAGTGTAAAATTGCATGTAAAACTGAATTAAACTAGCCCAAAAAAGTAGTATATATAGCCCAATGTATTGATTTAGTTGCATGGAGATATCTTTTTTTGTAACCCAATCTGTGACTTTTCACCCAGTCTGGCAAAATACTATGGGAATGGTTATGGACAGGGAGTTCTGAAAGTCAACTAATTTCATGACAATTGTGTGACTGATGCACCTCTTTGAACATAAATATTAATTCAACTCTTTCCTTCAATGTTATGTTTCTTTCCATCCTACCAACAATTATAAACTTGACATTACAAACAATATTATTTTCCCCTCTGCTTTACAGCTTTTTGGATACCTTGCATTATTGTAATTATGGCTATACTGGTAATAATAATAATAATAGTACCAATATTTTTTCAGTTGGAATAACAAGTACTAGTATTACCAAGGTATAGGAATATTGAAAGCCTCATGTTAATTAGAAGGTTATGCAATTTTTACCTGTGTTTAATTTAATTTTCTATTAATATTACATATTTCTAGAGAGTGGTTAAGCAAAATACAGCTTTTATTAAAATGTTTTTCAAAATGAGATTAAGATCATACCCTGAGTTTGAATAATCTCAGGAGAGTACTGAGTTTGTGTGGTGTGAGATAGTGGCAAAGTAAAGTGAAGGGTATTACAAACAGTATGATAGCAATGAACACATTAAAAGTCTCTATATGCACTTGAACATGCATTAAGGAGGACTGTAATGAAATAGTTTAAAGTGGAAATTTAAAGTACAGTGAGAATATGAAAATACAAATTTTTGCAGTTGAACACTTGAATTTTGTTTTAACTATTCCACAAACATACGATATGAAATTTTAATTTTTTTTCAATAGGAAGAAGAACTTTGCAGCCTTCTAAAACCATTAGCCTACGGGTAAAGAAAAGCTTTCTTAGTAGAGTAGCTAACAAAAAAACATTGAAATGGTTTATTAGTCACGAAAATACAAATACTTTAATAGATAATCTTTATTTGCTGATATACAACTGTTGTGAAGATAAAAATGAGGTTCAAGAAGTATATAATACTATTATTAAGGTATTTATTTGGTTTAATAGATTACGTGTTTTTCATTCCAATGCTTATTCTAATACTGTGATTAATTTACAAATGTATTTAACAAAATTAAAGTATTTTGCTTTTATATTTTATAAATAGTCCGCCCACACTATATTCTGAATTTATTTATATATTATGTGCATGTTTTTTCCAAAAATCCTTCCTTTGCAATATATCAAGTTGTGCTAAGAAATCAAGATGACCTGTCATCAATACAGTGATTCTGATTTAAGAACATCATACATTCCTCAGAAGTTGTTCATAAATCAGGAGCGCTTTTCCTGTACAAATGAGGTGTGGCAATAAAGTATTCAGACTGGTGCAATAACCCCAGGGGCTCATATCTAGCAAGTATGGGCTTGGTGCACCCAGGGTCCTGAGCTGGATATCATCATTCTTCTCTTTTTTGGTGACTCCCTCCTACTTCTCTCTCTCTCAGGGTACTCAAATTTTTTTTGGCTGGTGCATCATAAGCCTCAGGCTTCCTTGCACCATATGGCTAATAATAATAATAATAAAAAGAACACAAAGTGAAGGAGTTCAAAAAATGGTTTTATTTTTATTCAAAGTAATCACCACCTGATTAAATGCACTTATTACACCATTCTAAAAGTTTCTGGAAAGAGTCAGTGAAGGTGTGCAAAGAGAGGAGTTTAATTTGGCAGTTATATTTTTCTTTGTCTTGAAAATCTTGAAATCTGTTTCCTTTGAGGGCAGTTTTCACCTTGGGAAAGAGGGAGAAGTCTGCTGGTGCTAGATCAGGAGAGCAGGGTGGATGGTTGATCTGTATGATGCCATGTTTTGTCAGAAATGTCTTCACAACAAGTGCAGAACAGGCACGGGCATTATTGCAACAACCTGCTGCCTTTCTCTTGAAATTGTGGCCTCACCCGGGAAATGCACTTCAATAGCCTTTAAAGCATTTTGTATATAGAACACAGCATTGACTCTGTCTCTTTCAGGTGCATATTCCTTGTGAATCACACTCTGTTTTTTAAAAACAGCATCATCTTGATCCTGGACTTCTGCAAATGAAACTTTTGGCTTCAAAGGAAAAAATATTTTGAAGTCCACTGCATGCTCTGATGCTTTGTCTCTGGATTACTTGTACTGAAACACCTAGCACTCATTTCCAGTGATAATTCAGTCAAGGAAATTAGGATTGTCTTGACAAGCCTGGATAAAGTTTTTGCATAATGACACTCTTCATTCCTTCTGTTTATCTGTGAGGCTGTGTGGCACAAATTTTTTACAGACCTTCCTTTTCCCTAAATCTGCATGAAGAATTTGATGAATTGTGTACTTATTCATATCAAATTCATCAGCCATCATTCTGAAGATCAAAAAATGATCTCTTGTCATAATATCCAGAACTTTTGAAACAGATGCCCACTTCTTGGGTCATCAAGAAAATTCCCATGTCCATCTTTGAACTAGTTAACACTTCATCATCCATAAACAGTTTTTAACATTTCATACATTTCTGTTTCAGATTTTCCTAGTTTAAAGCAAAATTTGATATTCATTCATTGCTACATTGCAAAATCATAACACAGAACATTAATGCTACTAAAAAAACTGGTTGTTACTTGTAACCTGTCAGTCTACTGGACAATCTTTGTATCATCATCTGTTGGAGGAAGTTTGAACTACAACATACTGTTTCCATTTATTTTCAAACTCATCAAACATAACCACAACAGCACCAGTCCAGGAACTTTATTGCCACACCTCATAATGACACTTATATGAGAGAACATCAAAAAGTAAAGTTTTCTTTTTTTTATTGCTAAGAAAAAGTATTTTAAATGCCAAGTACAAATGAAATGCACATGTTTTTGATAAGACATATCCTTAAACTGTTTTTGAAATAGTCACTCATACTTGTTCAGGTACTTGTCCTATGATAAGTGCCTGAACAAGTGCCTCAAAGCTATGGCAACAGAAAAATGTGTTTTCATGATCGTCTGACAGCTTTCCACATTTAAAAAGGCATCCATGAGGGGGAATGAATATGATGAGTGCATACAGCATGTGGACATACATTTTCATGAAACTCCACTATTTCATACGTTGTATTGACAGATCATAAAGCCCATAAACGGCCACAAGTTCCCAGTGGTGGAGAGTGTTTTTTGCCCACAGATACTCAATTATTGCTTGCACCTCTATCAGCATATACACGTTCAGTATGGTTGCTATTTTCAACAAATGCTTTATTGGGGCATGCATTAATGTGTGTTACATTTGCCTGCCATCTATGGGTATCGCTACATACTAATGACTCCAAGTCACAGCCCACATGATTGTTTGTTACTGAGGTATATAATACAGGGAATTATCATTTTTGATTACCATCAAGTAACAATAGGATGCATGGAAAAAAAATTTTTTTCTATATTTTTTTACATTAATGCATTTTTATTTGCAATTTATTTTATATACACCAAGTATCCAGTGTATTAGATTGCTATATCTAATATTCCAATCTACCATCTTCAACTTCTTTAGTGTTCATAATGGCCTCAAGCTGTTGGGTCGTAGGTTCTATGATGTGCCAAAAATATTTTACAGGGATGCCGGCAAGTGCAATCTTGATCATATCCTACAGTCGGTCCAGATTGGATGGTGACAGATCCCTGGCACAGCAGCTTATCCCACTTTATTTTCACATATGTTCAAATAGGTCCAGTGACTGAGCAGATCAATGAATTATAGTAAAGTCACCTTTGTGCTCCTGGAACTATTTCTGAATGATCTGTCCCTTGTGATATGGTGAACTTAATAGTGGGCTGTGATATTAAATTGTTGCTCCAGTGGTATCAGATCTGACATTTGCCACAAAACCAGTTCCCACACCATCACACTTTTACTACCAGCTTGCAATACTGACACTTGGCATGATGGATCCATTATTCATATTGTTATTGTCATATCTTGGTCCTGCTTTCAGCATGGGAAAACTGGACCTATGGAATTCATTGGATTAGGCAATATTTCCCATTCTAGCTTACAAGAGTGGAGCCTAATGTGGTTGTCTGCTGACAGGATCTGACAGATTGTGCATTTCTTAAATTTTAGCAACTACAGTACTTACATTTCTCTAAACTTTTCCATAGAATTTGTCTACAGATGCATGATGTAAGCTACCTGTAGGCCTATTACCATTGATGTTATCCACATTGGCAGCTGTTAATTAGATGCAATGTAAGAGCCAGCTCTTACAATATATTGAATCTTTTCAATGTTCTTTCCAAACTAATGGTGAAATCCATTACTTTGGAAAGAACTGACAAGGCTTTGAATTAGATAAAGTAATCAAACCTCACTAGTTTGTGTGTGGCATCCTTGAATATTCTGACTTTGTCCTTAATTCTCAAGGCTTTCCAGAGACACCTGAAGAGGTGGCTACAGTTGTTGTTGAGATGGATAAGGACCTGAACTTGGAAGTAAGAGCTGAGGATGTCAGTGAATTGTTGGCATCTCATCCAGAATTTATAAATGTAGACCTTCTATTATTGAAAGAGCAGAAAGTTTCTGAACTGTTGAAGAGATTTCCTGTCAAGGCACTGATAAAAAAATAGGGGGGGGGGAAGTGTTGAGGGAGGCTTTCCAGTGTTTGGATATTGCCATGGCATGTTTGTAGAAGCATAATCCTAACCTTGTGACAACATCACAGGTTTGTCACAAGGTTAGGCTGTCACAATTCAAGGCTTATCTAACTTCATCATCTATTAGAGAAATATACAAGCAGAAGAGTTCAGCTGTCAAAACTTCTTTGAACTACTTCTGCAAGCTATCTACTAAATCACCATCAACTTCACACTTAGATCTTGAAGGGCTGCTCTCACCTTCTGCAACACCTCAATAATTTTAGGCCTATTAAACATGTGAAGAAAGAAGATAGGGCAAATAAAAATTAATAACCATATCTGATTGTTATTTGTACAGTACAGGTACAGTACTATACTGATTGCTGTTCTTTAATGTTTACCATTGATAATAACTATAAATATAATAAAAAATTTTCATTTTTTTTTATATTATGAGATGATCATGTAAGTCAGAGGAATTGACAGGATAGAGAAAATACAAGCACACTGCTGTATTTAATAATCATGTGGGCTTGAACCATGGCCACTCAAATGCATATGCTTCTGTACCCTAGTGCCTAACCACTCGGCTATAGTGGCCACTGTAAATATGTATACAAGTGTATGTATTTAAGATCTTTGGAGTAATAAATACAGTACTGTACTGTATTTAAGATATCAGTTCAATGTAAATTTCTGGGTTATTTAGATTAAAGTAACTGACACAACTAGGATATAGGTTATCTGGCTCTTGGATGAGAAACTAACACTTTTGCTACTGGTTTTTCTAACAACAGTTTTGATCCAGGATTGAGTCAATCTGTATTGGAAAGGGGAGAAACTTTTTTGGGCTTTCTTCTCACTATGACTGAATTAATCAGCCTCTGGTGAAGAATGCTTGACAAAAAATATTCAGTTTTTCTTTGTAAAATTGGAAGAAAAAGTTCTAAAAGTAGGATGGTTTTCCCTCCAAGTGAATTAAAATCTGAAGCGACATATTTATATTCAGGAATCAATGAATGTGTTAATTTATAATGCTAATCCCATGGGAAAATTGGCTTTATTATCTGATGATTCATTATCTGATGTATAATAAATGAAGGCATTATGCTGAATAATCAAGGACCATTTGTACTTCTTTCATCACCTGGCATTCTTAATATTTTAAGTAATGCAATTGTTCACAATAACTAAAATAAAATACTTTTTGAAAATTACAATTAAATGAATATATCCTATGAAATAAACATGAGCATAACCATCCAACAGTGACTATGAAGTCCACATCAATAAAGCATAACACATGTAAAGCAGGGATATCAAACTCAAATATGCTTGTGGGCTGCACTGGTACACACAGCCGAAGGCAGATTACGAGAAATCTTTGGCAAAGGATGCAAAGAAAAACAGCAAAGAGTTCTTTACTTATGTAAACTCTAGAAGGAAAGGGATGAATCAGATTGGACCACTTAACATACATGGGTTGACTATTGATGATCATGCTCAGGTAGCTGATAAACTGAATGAGTAATTTGCATCTACATTCACACATAAGGACTTATTCAATGAAGGGAATGCCAGAAGTTTATCAAACTCTAACAGAGAGCTAAGTATTTTGTAATAACTGAGAGCAAAGTGGAGGAGAAATTATTGAAGTTAAACATAAGGAAGGCACATGGGGTGGACGGGATCTATACAGCTATATTAAAAGAGGCAGCAAAGGAAATAGGAAAACCCTCAGCAATAATTATGAATGCTTCCTTGGACTCAGGGGCAGTCCCCATGGACTGGAGGTGTGCAAATGTAGCAGCAATTCACAAAGGGGGTTCAAAAGGTAACACAAGTAACTATAGACCTGTTAGTTTAACTTGTGTTCCAGAGAAAATAATATCACTGGTTAAAGAAGCATTGAAGGATCATCTAAACAAGACTGCAGTAATAGTATTAGCATTAGTAGAGGTATATTATGCAAGAAAGCAAGCTTATGCAGCATCAGCCAAAAAAAAAACACCACTCCCATTTCTTCCCTCCGTTCATTCGAAATACCTGTCCAGCTGAGCCTTAAATTTATTTAGGCTATCAACTTCACAACAAGGGGTGGAAGTCTGTTCCACCAACCAACTACCCACTGGCTAAAGGCAAATTTCCACACATCTATCCTACATCTGTCTTTCCTCAATTTGAATTTATGCCCTCTCAGGTGATTATTCTGAGCAAGAGGAAGAATCCCATCGGCACTGAGCATACTCAAACCATTCAAGACTTTATACACCTCTATCAGATCACCTCCCCGGTGCCTAGTCTCCAGACACTGTAATTTGCAAAACTTAAGCCTTTCTTTGAAAGAGCAACCCTTTGTTCCATTCACTAATCTTGTTGCCCTTCTCTGTACTCATTCCAGCAGCTCTAAATCCATCTTGAAATGAGGACTCCAGACCTGTATACAGTACTCAAGGTGTGGCCTGACCACTGCCTTATAAAAGGAAATAATCACCTCCTTATCCCTGCTAGAAAAATTCCTGTATATCACTGACAAGACACTATGAGCTACTCTTGCAGACCATCTGCACTGCTCATAAAACTTCATATCTGCCTGCACAATTACCCCCAGGTCCTTTTCATTCTCTACCACTGTCAGTGTAGTACCACAGAGTTGATACATTTCTCTGGGGTTACTGTTTCCCCTATGTAGTACTTTACATTTGTTAATGTTAAACTTCATTTGCCACCTCTCAGCCCATCTGCTCAACCTTTCCAGATCCTGTTGCAGCAGCATAGCGTCAGTAGTGTTCTTAACAACCATGCCAACCTTTGTATCGCCTGCAAACTTGGACATTAAGCCTGATATACCATCATCAATGTCATTTATAAATACAGAAAACAACAATGGACCCAACACTGACTCCTGAAGGACTCCACTAATAACATTAGTCCACGATGAACAGTGTCCATTGATTACCACTCTCTGTCTTCTACCCCTCAACGATCCCTTTATCCATAGCAGCAATTTGCCTCCAATGCCACACTGCTCCAATTTGTGCAGCAGTCTTTGATGTGTAACAGTATTGAAAGCCTTTCTAAGATCCAAATATATATTTTCAAAGTTATTCCCTGCATCCAGTTCTTTTGTGACTGTATCATAGTATCCAATCAAATTGGTCAAGCAAGACTTTCCCTTAACAAAACCATGCTGTGTCCGAGCTATAACTGAAGTCTTGTCTAGATGATCCTGCAGTGCTTCTTTAACCAGTGCCTCCATTAATTTTCCTGGAACAGAAATTAAACTCAAGTCTATAATTACTTGTGTCAGCATTTGATCCTCCTTTGTGAATTGGGGTCACATTTGCACATCTCCAGTCTATGGGTACCTCCCCTGAGTCCAAGGAAGCTCTCATAATTATGGCTAAGGGTTTGCTAACTTCCTTTGCTGCCTTCTTTAATATAACTGGATAGATCCCATCCACCCTGGGTGCCTTTTTTATGTTTATCCTCAACAATTCCTCCTCCACTTTCCTCTCAGTTATTAGAAAATCATCTAGCTCACTGCCAGAGTTTAACTCACCTCTGGCATTCCCCTCCCTGAATAACTCCTCATGAGTAAATGTAGATGCAAAATACTCGTTTAGTTTGTTAGCTGGCTGAGCAGGAGCCTCAACTGTTGAACCATCAATATTCAGTGGACCAATCTGATTCATCCTTTTGCTTCTAGAGTTTACATAGGTAAAGATACATAGGTTTCAATAGGTAACACTCTTGATTTGATTATCAGTAGTGATTCTTCATGCATTAAGAATCTGCAGATAAATGAACCACTAGGTGGCAGTGATCACAGTGTGCTGAAGTGGGATTTACTCAAAGAGGTAACTACCATTAGGGGTAAAGGGAAGGGTTATTGCTTTCGTAAAGGCGACTATGATGGACCGAGACAGTATTTAAATTCTATACAGTGGGACCAACTGATGATGTTACCAACAGCAAATTCAAAATGAGAAGTATTCAAAGAACTTATCTTGGAAGCTACTAGGCTTTACATACCAACTAAGAAATATTGTTCAAGGTTTAGGCCTAAATGGATGTCAGATGAACTAATGAGACATATGGCAGAGAAGAAAAATGCATGGGATACATACAAATTAACACGTGACACAGAAGCCTATGATAGATACAAGTTGATCTGTAACCAAGTTACAAAGGAGGTTAGGCAGGCGAAGGCAGATTATGAGAAATCTTTGGCAAGGGATACAAAGAAAAACAGCAAAGAATTCTTTACTTATGTAAACTCTAGAAGGAAGGGGATGAATCAGATTGGTCCACTTGATATCGATGGGTCAACTGTTGATGATCCTGCTTCAGGTAGCTAACAAACTAAATGAATATTTTGCATCGACATTCACAGATGAGGAGTTATTCAGCGAGGGGAATGCCAGAGGTGTATTCAACTCTGGCAGTAAGCTAGAGAATCTTGTAATAACTGAGAGTAAAGTGGAGGAGAAATTGTTGAAGATAAACACAAGAAAGGCACCTGGGGTGGATGGGATCTATCCAGTTATATAATTATGGCTAAGCAAACCCTTAGCCATAATTATGAGAGCTTCCTTGGACTCAGGGGGAGGTACCCATGGACTGGAGATGTGCAAATGTGACTCCAATTCACAAAGGAGGATCAAAGGCTGACACAAGTAATTATAGACCTGGGAGTTTAACTTCTGTTCCCGGAAAATTAATGGAGACACTGGTTAAAGAAGCACTGCAGGATCATCTAGACAAGACTTCAGTTATAGCTCGGACACAGCATGGTTTTGTTAAGGGGAAGTCTTGCCTGACCAATTTGATTGGATACTATGATGCAATAACAAAAGAACTGGATGCAGGGAATAACTTTGATATTATATACTTGGATCTTAGAAAGGCTTTTGATACTGTTGCACATGGAAGACTGCTGCACAAATTGGAGCAGTGTGGCATTGGAGGCAAATTGCTCCTATGGATAAAGGGGTGGTTGAGGAGAGAAGACAGAGAGTGGTAATCAATGGACACTGCTCACCGTGGACTAATGTTATTAGTGGAGTCCCTCAGGGTTCAGTGTTGGGTCCATTATTGTTTTCTGTATTTATAAATGATATTGATGATGGTATATCAAGCTTAATGTCCAAGTTTGCAGATGATACGAAGGTTGGCAGGGTTGTCAAGGACACTACTGACGCTATTCTGCTGCAACAGGATCTGGAAAGGTTGAGCAGATGGGCTGAGAGGTGGCAAATGAAGTTTAACATTAACAAATGTAAAGTACTACATATGGGAAACAGCAACCCCAGAGCAACATATCAACTCTGTGGTACTATACTGACAGTGGTAGAGAATGAAAGGGACCTGGGGGTGGTTGTGCAGGCAGATATGAAGTTCTCTGAGCAGTGCAGACGGACTGCAAGAGTAGCTCATGGTGTATTATCAATGATATATAGGAATTTTTCTAGCAGGGATAGGGAGGTGATTATTCCCTTGTATAAGGCAATGGTCAGGCCACACCTAGAGTACTGTATACAGGTCTGGAGGCCTCATTTCAAGAAGGATGTAGAGCTGCTGGAACGAGTACAGAGAAGGGCAACAAGATTAGTGAATGGAACAAAGGGGTGCTCTTACGAAGAAAGGCTTAAGTTTTGCAAATTACAGTGTCTGGAGACTAGGCACCAGCGAGGTGATTTGATAGAGGTGTATAAAGCCTTGAATGGTTTGAGCATGCTCAATGCTGATGGGATTCTTCCTCTTGCTCAGAATAATCACCTGAGAGGGCATAAATTCAAATTGAGGAAAGACAGATGTAGGGTAGATGTGCGGAAATTTGCCTTTAGCCAGCGGGTGGTTGGTTGGTGGAACAGACTTCCATCCCTTGTCTTGGAAGTTGATAGCCTAAATAAGTTTAAGGCTCAGCTGGACAGGTATTTCGAACGAACAGAGGGGTGAAGTGGAAGTGGTTATTTTTTATTTATTTATTATTTATTATTTATTTTTTTGGCTGATGCTGCATAAGCTTGCTTTCTTGCATCAAATGCCTCTACTAAAGAACTCTTTTCTGGTTTTTTTGCATCCTTTGCCAAGGTATTTCTCATAATCTGCCTTTTCCTGCCTAATCTCCTTTGTGACTTGGTTACAGACCTGCTTATATCTATCATAGGCTTCTATGTCACCCATTAATTTATATGTATCCCATTCATTTTTCTTCTCTGCCATATGTCTCATTAGTTCATCTTACATCCATTTAGGCCTAAACCTTGAACAATATTTCTTAGTTGGTATGTAAAGCCTAGTAGCTTCCAAGATAAGTTCTTTGAATGCTTCCCATTTTGAATTTGCTGTTGGTAACATCATCAGTTGGTCCCACTGTATAGAATTTAAATACTGTCTCAGACCATCGTAGTCGCCTTTACAAAAGCAATAACCCTTCCCTTTACCCCTAATGGTAGTTACCTCTTTGAGTAAATCCCACTTCAGCACACTGTGATCACTGCCATATAGTGGTTCCTTTATCTGGAAATTCTTAATGCATGAAGAATCACTACTGATAATCAGATCAGGAGTATTACTCCCTCTAGTTGCCTCCCGAATGCTGATGTAGAAAACAATCATCCAGTAAATCCACAAAAGCCTTGCTAGTGTGTGAGTGAACAACCCAAAAATTCAAGTCAGTATCTGGGAAATTAAAATCCCCCATTATAAGACTCTATGATTTACTGGCCCACTCTATTTCCCTGTACAGTTTCTTATTATACTCATCAGAGTTATTAGGCCTATAGCACACTCCTACTCTCAATTTTGATCTCCCAATGCTTATGTCACACCAAACTGACTCAACACTGCACTGTCCAGCGATGTTGACTGGCTTCACTTCCTTGGATTTTATGTGTTTCTTAACTAAGAGCATAACCCCTCCTCCCTACCTATCCTGTCTATCCTTTCTGTAGACGTTGTACTCCCAAAATTCCAGTTCTGCATTCCTTATGTCTGTGTGACACCACGTCTTTGATATCCCAACAATATCCGCCTTTGATGCTTTGAGCAATACATCAAATTTATTTACCAAACTCCTAGCATTGGTGTACACGCAAGTATACATGCACCTGTTCTTTTTCTTAGTTACCCTAACACAACCCATGTGTTTATTTGTACTGCAATGACTCCCAGCAGTCTCTGAAATATCCTGCATCTTGTTTTTCAGGCTGCTGCTCATTCCAATAGAAGCAGTGCAAGAATCACTTTCACCTCTGCCAGTGGCTACTGTTAATCTATTAGTCCTTGTATCCCCCCAATCTAGCAGTTTTCCGACCCACCTAACACTGCCTCGATAGCATCAGCAAATATTCTTGCACCCTTTCTATTTAAGTGTATCCCATCTCTGTAGAAGCAGGGATGGGATACACTTAAATACAAATTCGACCCTAATTCATGGCTTTCTTTCAACAGTGACCTGTACTTGTTACGTAATTCCGCCGGTCTCCTACTCTTAATATCATTAGTGCCAACGTGTACAACTATATCACCTTTTGTGCCCTTAAAAGATGATATCCGCTCTACAACATCATCAACCTTTGCCCCTGGCAGACATAGTTAAGACACAGCATGGGTTTGTTAAAGGGAGGTCTTGTCTGACCAATTTGATTGGATACTATGATGCGGTCACAAAGGAACTGGATGCAAAAAATAATTTTTGCATCATATACTTGGATTTCAGGAAGGCTTTTGATACTGTTGCACATGGAAGAGTGCTGTACAAATTGGAGAGGTATGGCATTAAGGGTAAGATGCTACAATGGATAAAGGGATGATTGAGTGGGAGACAACAGAGAGTGGTAATCAATGGACACTGCTCTTCGTGGACAAATGTTATTAGCGGAGTTCCCCAGGGTTCGGCGTTGGGCCCATTGTTGTTTTGTATATTTATGAATGATATTGATGATGGTATATCAGGTTTAATTTCTAAGTTTGAAGATGATACAAAGGTTGGCAGGGTTGTTAATGACAATAAAGACAATACGCTACTCCAACTGGATCTAGATAAGTTGGGCAAATGGGCTGAGAAGTGGCAACTGAAGTTTAACATTGACAAATGCAAAGTAATGCATATGGGTAGCAATAACTGAAGAGAAACGTACCAACTGTGTGGTACTACACTCAGGGAAGTGGAAAGAGAAAAATACCCTGGGATAACTGTGCATTAAAACATGAAGTTCTCTGAACAGTGCAGACAGGCTGCCAGGGCAGGTCATGAAGTCTTATCAATGATATATAGGAATTTTGCTAGTAGGGACAGGAAGGTGATTATCCCGTTGTACAAGGCAATAGTTAGGCCACACCTAGAGTACTGTGTACAGATCTGGAAGCCTCATTTTAGGAAAGATATAGAGTTGCTAGAACAAATACAATGAAGGGCAACAAGATCGGTGAGGGGAACAAAGGGGTACTCATACAAAGAAAGGCTTAAGTTCTGCAAATTGCAGCACCTGGAGAGCAGGCACCTGTGAGGTGATCTGATTGAGCTGTATAAAGCCTTGAATGGGTTGGGCAAGCTGAATGCAGATGGGATTCTTCCTCTTACTCAGATTAAGAACCTAAAGGGGAATAGATTCAAATTGAGGAAAGACAGATGTAGAGTAGATGTGTGGAAATTTGCCTTTAGCCAGTGAGTAATTGATTTGTGGAACAGACTTCCATCTTTCGTTGTGAAAGTTGATAGCCTAAATAAATTTAAGGGTGAGCTGGACAGGAATTTGGAACGAATGGATGGGTGAAATGGGAGGGTTTTTTTTTTTACCTGATGCTGCATAAGCTTGCTTTCTTGCATTGTATGCCTCTGCTAATGCTAATACACATATCGTCGATCCCATGCCAAAATCACAAATCTGCAAAAAGATAGTTTAAGATATTTAAAGATTCTTTGACTTTGGAAAAATCTAGTTTCTTTAATATCACGCCTGTATTGGTTTCTGGAAAATTTCATGCCTAGTACTAGTATTATTTTCTCTAAATAATTTGATATATGCCTTGTTAAAGAAGGCTCCTTGTTTTCTGTTTATGGTAGTTGTGCACTTAATGATATATATAATATATATATATATATCTTTAAATGTTCTTCTATGTTATGATGAATCTGTGAACTACATGCTATTCTATTAAAATTTCTACTAAGCAGAACCAGACTTGTCTGTACTTCCATATTATATTTTTTTTACTGTCAGTCAATGTTCTGTAACAGTTGCTCATATAAAGTACTATTAAAGCCCAGTTTCAAACTGGGCCTCTGGGTTATAATATCCATCTGAAATATATTTGAAGAGATGTTTTTGTGGTCTGTAATGCAGAATATTGTTACTTGTATTGTGGTTTTTGGCTTTCTCAGTTTTTTTTTAAATTCGAGTTAATTAACTTGACTAAAGTTAATGTTAATTAACTTAATCAACACTCTTTGCTATTTACTAAGTGCTTTAGTTTCTGATTCAACTTTTTAACTGGCAATGAACAATTTATTCAGTATTTCTGTTTGAATTATAATAATTAAAATAGACAAATTAGGTTTCCCATTTATAAGAAAATCAAAACTATACTTGTAATGATCTAAGTGGGATGGGATACACAGAACCTATATTCAGAATTGTAAGTTGGAAGTCATAGATAAAGATAGTAAATAAGACAAATGACAAATATATAATGTATAATTTATTTAGGCTTTGTTCAGTTTTAATGAATTCCTTTTGTTCTAATACAAACTCTGTTGCAATTACTCATAAGCATGGAAAAGAAATAGATGCTGAAATGATTCATAAAGACAAGTGCTGCACTCTGAGAATTCAGTAATGAATTTTCATTATGATCTTAAAGTTTTAAGATCATAAAATACTGAAGTTTCACTGTAATTATTTTTCCTGCTTTCCCTTATCAAATATTTATACTAATTTGGATGATTTTTCAACCAGTCTCTTTTCCATGAAAAATAAAACTAATAATGTGCTTTGTATTTTCATATTTATTTTTCCTATATCAATTTTCATCTATGAATTAATTATAATTGATGTGTTCAGTTTGTGGGTTATTTAGATAAAATGCTTTCATATCAGGCGAAAAAGATTTACTTCTTGCAAACAAAAATGGCAGTTCATTTGGCAGTCAACTTTAAAATTAATTTAAAAATTATATCTCTAGTCAAGTTTACAAGTTTCAATGAATTTCCAAGTATTTTAAGTTTGCTTATTTATTTATTTTTTTTTTTTTTCAGCTTGCTGTCAAGATTGGATTATTATATAAACATGAGCAATTAAATGAAGCAGAGCTGGTAGCAGCACATACATTTATGATAAAGTTACATGCTGTTGTAATTAAAATCATCTACATATATCAAGCAAGCTATTTTCAAAATATTCGATTTTTGTTTGAATCACTTGGTGAGTGCCATTTTCTGTTGAAACTTATTGCATCAAGGCACCTTTCAGAGAAATCTATGAACAGGATAGACAACATATTTATGTTCCTTAGCAGCCCTAGTCTAATAAACAGCATTTTCAGAAATGACAGTGAACATAACATGCTCTTAGAAGAAGTTGTGCAAGGTATGTCACAGCTGCTGAATGATGGTATCCTATAAAATTATAAGGTGTTCAAGATATTTTACTCGCAACCACCCACATAAAGATGCAAGCCGTGAACAATAAACTAAATTTATTTTATTATTTATGTAATCAAATGTAATGCTAGTTGCAATGAAAATGTTGAGAGTAACGTATACTATAGAAAGCTAACCTGGAGATTTAATTTAATTTCTTGCACATCCTAACTAATTCAAGGCCTGCTACTCTCTATGTAATTCCATTCTGTGCATATCTCCTCCTAATTCCATTATGAATTTCTTTAGCTATTATTTCAACTAGTAATATGAGTAAAGAGTATTCTCAAAGTTTTTCTTGAGAATTATCCATCGTTATTTCCAACCATCATTTATGATGGTTGATTCATTTATTTTTGTGATATATTTCATTTTTACCTTTTTTTTTGCAGCTCACCTCATTTACTATTGCTCAGTGAAATAATTATTAATATATTTATTATGTAGAAAATAACAGATATAAATAAAAAATATGAAAAAGCTCACAATCAAGTGGTATAAAGAGAGGTGCCATATTTTTCAAAATGTACCAAACTTTAGTCTGTAAATTAAGTAGATCAGTATATTGTGGGTTAGGAGTAATCATATGAATTTTGGTATTGCAGAAAAAAAAAAAATCTGTAAACTGGTATAGAAGGTATCATGGGACTGTGTGAAACCTGTGATGAAGGTTTAGTGCCAGGTATGCCAAATCTAAACTAAAGAATACTAAAATCTTTTTGTACACGATATACAAGAGTATGCATATGAATCTATTTAAATTAAACAGAAGGTAAGCAGCTTTCTTAGATTCAGTTTTTTTAAAGAAAAGTGTGACAGAGGTTGGACTATTTCAAAATATTTACCTTTTTTGGTCCTTGTTTACAATGTAATTCAAATACTCCTTACAAAAAGTATTTTAGCACAACAAACTTTGCGCTCCAAACATATGCTAAAATAAAATGAAATAAAATGATCAGAATGCCAACAGATGGTAACATTTCATAACAGGCACTAACTTTAAGGAAAATATTTACACTGTTTACATTGCCAACCTGGTTAAATGGAGCAAATGGTGTTAAATAGAAAACCTGGTTATAGGATGAGTGCAAGAGCAGATAATGATATCACATGGATGGCTAGGAGTCACAAATCTGAAAGGACAAAGAAATATTTTTGTAGGGATAAGCAGATCATGATGAGAAATTAATAAATTCTGAATTTAACCCCCTCCTTAACTTGGCTTGAAGATAGGATTCGAGAGTGAACCCAAAAATGTCTATTTACATGAAATAGACAATTAGAATATCACAAATAAATCAATTTCATCATTTGAAATTGAATCAAATGTCTTCTCTAATTTAATTTTAGTATTTCTATTCAACCATGTTATCACTTTCTCATAATTTAAAAAATTTTCTTCCTATTAGTACTTTGAATTAAACTATGTTAATTCAAAGTACAGAAGACTAGAAAATATGAGCCTCTATATTCTTGGGAAAAATTTTATTAAATTAAGAGAGATTGATATACTACACAATTAAAATTGCTACTAGAGTTGCCAAATCATGGAACTGATATCATATCAGTGGCTTAGGCAAATAATAGCATTAATGATGTCAGTCATTAATGATAGCATTAATGATTTGACACCTGCACCAAAACATCAACACATCCTATAGTCAAGTGTTTTCATGATGCATATGAGGCAAATCTTACTCCAATCTTTATACTCATATAGTATAGGCATTTAAGAACACAATATTTAAATTGATTTTTTTTGTGTCTTTGTGTTGTATTACTTTTAAACAAATGGCACTACCCAAAGATTAATCTGCCATTTATTTAAGTGTAAGACACTTCTATGACAGCCTGTTTTGGAACTTACTGGTCCCTCATCAGATAGCAGGTAGTTTTTCTAATGACAATTCAAACAGTAGTAATGTTGTTCAATGTGAATTACAACACAGTAGATGAAGTTAGAACTTTGTCATTATACAATAATCACTATTACAATCACTAAGCACTAAATACAATAAGCACATTACAATCACTAGGCAGTTTAAATTGTGATCATGCTAGTAGAAAACACAAAAGAAAGAGCCCTTCTACATTTCATAATTTGGAAAGGCTAAAATTAGTATTAGTAATTTTATAATTTTGAAGTTTAACTTCATATATTGCATGGCAGTTCACACATAGAACAATTTCATCATCTCTTTTTTTTTGGTGAAATGTCACAAGAAATCATGTACTTTTTCATAAGGGACCAGTATGTCCCAAAACAAACTGTCATGGCAGTTAACCTTTTTTGTGATGCTTTAAAAGTACTGCAACGATAAGTCAACTTGTGGTAAAGGCAAAGTTTATTCTGCTCTGAATGTTAAGACCATTGCATTTATTAGGTAGGTGAAATCCTGCTGGCCACAAAAACATAAGGGGGTGAAAAAGTCCTACTTTTCATAATAATTATCTTATTCATAAAAAAAAAAAAGATGTGCGAAACTTTCCCTTTATTCAGAGTACAATCAGTCCTTGTATAACACGTGTTTACATTACACGAATTCGATCATACACGATTTATAAATAGGGGAACGATATCTTATATAACACGAACCGAATTCACTTATGCACGATGCGCCTTCGTGTTTACAAGAAATGGCAGTCGAACGCAGAATCACCCCAACTGAATGCAACACGACAGGAATGAAGAGAAGATTCTGAAAATGTATTTATGTTTTTTATATCAGTGAAGGGGAAACACATTTCACCATAATAACGTAAAAACCCACACAATTCCAGCTATCGGTATTATCGCAAATGCAATTAGATCGAGTTTACTACCAGTTTATAACAGATTCCACTAGCAGAGAAACGCAACTGGTAACTGTTTTTGTTTTATGGTAACAACCCCTAGAAATGTGCTTTAGTAAAATGTGAATTGTTAATAGTGTATCTCTGCCTTTACGGTGTTGTTTATTCAGTTGCTACACACGTGCACAGCTTTGTTTATGTGTATCAAGCGTGCCTCCTTGTTTTGTAATTGTGCTTTGTTCCCTAAAAATGAGTAAAATACTTAATTAAAAGGTGTGAAAAGGAAGCGTCCTGGTGAAGACACTGCAGATTCAGAGAGAAAAAGAAAAGCAATATCGATAAACAGAGGCAGACTGGGTCAAAAATTCTTACCAGGAGAAATTTATAGTGGCCTCATACTATGATTTATGGCCAAAATCACACCGGCCTCCGGCCCACCGGGGTTTCCCCGGTAAGGCTTATGGCCAGTCCGCCTCTGTCGATAGAGAAAAAATATGAAATTGTGAAACGCTTTGAGCGAAATGAAAGACCATGTGATATTGCATGTGCTACAGACCTAAATGAGGCAACGCCGGGAATTACAAAGGATGCAGAGAAAATAAAAACAACTTTCATAGCAGGAACAACTCAAAGTGTAATTAAAATCCATTAGATTAAGACACAAAGAATTGGAAGAGATGGAATGGCTGTCATCTGTTTGGATAGAAAATCAAACAAAAAACAAGTTTGCTTACGACAGAAGCAAAAGCATTAGCAATATTTTATTACGTAATAGTCGTAATAAAATACTTACGTATTTTATTACGATTATTTATTGTGTTTGGTAATGTTTTGGTTACAAATGTGTGTTCAATCTTGGGTGGTCGGCACCTAACCCTATTTTTCCCATAGGCCCTGTTGTTTATATTGCACGATTTTGCATTGCACGAGGGTTTTTAGGAACACAACTATCGTGCTATACGAGGACTGACTGTAATTGTCTTTTGGAATAACTCCTACTTGTGGAAGTGGGAAGTTTATTTAAATTTAAAGAGGGAAATAATTAGATGGCAGTTAATCTTTTTTGCGATTAGAAAAATAATTAGATGGAATATGCAAGTTAAGGTAATGTAGTTTGTATTTAGTATGGTTTTTATTTTTTTTTCTGACTGATGCTACATTAATTTACTTTCTTGCATAATTTTAGCAATACTACTCACAATAAGTCAGCAGTTCTTAACCAATATATCGCTGAAAATGTGTAATAAGTTCATAGGAATACTTTAAATATGCCATCATTCAGTTGACAGAAAATTATAACGTGGTTGTGAACATAAATTTCTTAATATTTCCTCAGGTGGTAGATGACTTTCATCAACCGGTGAAATACCACCGCTTTGCTTATTGGAGGCTTGAAGTGGTGAAACCCATGTTTAGTCTCTAGAGCAAAGTTTCCGGCATCCCCTTCCCCCCCATACTTCTCCTTCAACCCATGCACAGTACTAAGTACTATAGGTTTTGATACCTTTCGTGTTTGGGGTTTTCATAAAAAAAAAAAAAAAAAAAAAAAAACTAAACATTGCAAAAATAAAAATAAAACCTTCATTTCATACACAAAGTTTCCATAATTGAAATCATAGTATGCTTATAAAATGTTAAAGAGTCCGATGATTCTGAGGAGAGTTAGGAGAGAGAGAGAGAATCACAGAACTCAAAAATTGACTTTCATTATTTTTCATATAAAACACATTAGGTGCATAAGTACAGCTGAGTTGTATTTCTTCTATCAGAACTATATGAGAAACATAAAAATAAACCAAGTTGTTTGAGGGACAGTACTTTCATATTCCAAACTTTCTAGTTTGGAATATGAAATCCTATTATTTATGAAACTTGATTATCTATTGAACAGTCGCTGAATGAATAATTTTTTTGCCCTTCTTTTGGGTATACTCTTTTTTTTTTTTCAGCATAGAGAAAGGATAAAATTGGAGGTGGTTTCCTGATTCTAGCTAAAACACATCTTCAAAAGATATATGCTTGTAAGTTGATTGAGAATAAAATCGAAGCATGTGCTCTTTTCGAGTTATGGTGATTGTCATGTATTGTGCTCCATCAGTTGCAATGGACACATTATTATTATTATTTTCTGGATGGATTTTGTTTTTTCACTTTTCTTGAAGAGTTGCAAAATTTTATATTGTCTGTATGTCAACACCCCCTACTAGAGGAAAACACTTTTTGATAGAATTTTTACTAATGAGTTTACTATGAATTTTTACTATGAATGACATTTGTGCTAATGTTGAGACTCAGTTTGTTTCTGATTACACCTCTTTAATTTTTAGTATGGTGTTCTGTCTGTTTCTGCAATTTCTAATAAGTTAGCTAAACAAGAGGGTTCTCCATCCAAAATATATTAATTCTGCAAAAGCTGATTTATTTTTCATAATCTTTTCAGGGTCATTCCTTCCCTCCCTACCAATTAATGATGCACTGGTTTGCCAGGTGGCTTTATGCAATTGCCATCAATTTGGTGTCACACATGTGCATGTGCAAACTGTTCAGTCAAAGCCTTGGTGGTCTGAGCAATCAAACAGAGCTTATTTAAACTGTGTAAGAAAAGAATATTGTATTGTGATGCTCATTTAAACTTTAATGAGTTAAGAAAGATGCACTTGAGAAGTTTGTTTGCTTAAAGGTTGCTGTGGGTAAAAAGAGTGTTTTCTGATAATGATGTTTATCATGTGAAATTGTGTTGGCTGTTATGGCATTCCAGTCAACCTTATCAGACTTCCATTGTGATAACCTTGATGGCTAACAAGGACTTCTCTCAGATATAGTCATATCACAGGGAAAAGATCACTCCCATAAGTTGTTCTCAACCTCTCATGTAAACAAAGGGAGGGGAGCAGACAGAAAGATCAATGACAGAAAACATAGGTAGGCATGTGGAAAAAGGTAATAAAGATAATGCAGACTCTATTACTTATATACAACCTTACCAGGTATTTATGTCCATTGAGATCCCTTAAAGAAGGTCATCAAGCTCTGTCTGGAAGATACTGAACTTGTAGTGCTAAATACAAAGAACAGATTGTTATGCAAACCCTAAAAAAAGGTATGAAGCAGACCCATTATACAGCAATTTCCTCTATGTTGTCAGTAAGAAGCATTATTTAGAAAGGGTATTGATGCCCACTAGGATGGTGACTCTACTGTGAGAAGGTCTATGCCCTGTTCTGTCCTTGCATTTTAGAATGACATTCCATATTCTGCAAGGTAGGGTCCTAATTTGCTTTCAATTATGTTCCCCACAAACAAAGGCAAATTGGCACCTGCCTATGAAGAAGCACCTCAATGTCATCAATATTCAATTGCAATATGAATTTGGTCATTATTCATGTTTTGTGTCTCTCAGGTGACTTCTGAAGTGCTCTGGGCTTCCTTTTCTCAGGCTTGGATTTATCCTTTTTGGAGAAGCAAGCACAGATGTTATCCTATGTCCATTTCTTCTTCCACAGAAAGCTCCAAGAGTAAATCATCAGAAACTTTGTCAACCTTTATATCCATTTTTTTCCCTTAAGTTACTCAGTTATTTAGGTTTGAGAGGCATCTCCTTTTCACTCTCTTTCAGTAGGGCTAGTGCATAAGGAGGGACAGTCATTTCAGGTTGCAGGGAAGTGTTCCATTGCAACACTTCCCTACAACCTTCTCAGTGTATGTAGGTTTATCACTGTATGTAGAATTTTACAGATTTTCCTGCCTCCCAGTTTGATATGTTCAGCTCTGCCCTCCTTCCATTGCTGGCATGTCTGAGAGTATGCAGATTGCACTCCTTGGCTTTTTTTTTTTTTTTTGTACCAGGTGTTCTCTACCAAATTCTGGCATCCCACTGATATTTACAATACCGTACATACAATATTATAGATACAATTTACACAATTGTACAGAAAATGAGGTACAGCCATTTAAAAGTACGCAACAACATTCGAAGTCCATCTAGCTCAATGTCACAAAGATAAGAACTGCAGTCCAGCTGCACATTTTGGCATCCAGAACTGAACAGCACAAGGAGCTGCCCAGTCCAGATGATAACAACACCCAGCACCAAAAGGTGCTTAGATGATAATAACTTTCTTCCAGATGTCAGGAATGATGTTATTTAAGGGTAAATAATCCATTATTAATCAGAACGGTACCACACACCCGATACCTACCTTAATCAATTAAGACTTTGTTCCAATAGCCAGAGACCAACTTATACAAATTCTGTGTCAGGCAAGCCCATATCCACCACTTTTCCTCCTTTTTGCCGCAGTCACATTGCATTGCAATCGACATTCTCTCATACATCCATCCTTTCCGATGTTAAAAACACATTAACCTAAAGAGTAGACTCAAATCAAGAGGCATGCTTCCTCTTAATACCTGCAGTGCATCATTGGACACAATCCAGCATGCCATAACAGCATTGCTCTCTGAACTGCAAATATCTTGTGCACATTTGTCCTTTACAATGTAGGGTGTATCCAAACATAAGCACCATAACTGACAATTGGTAAAACAACAAAGTTACAGAATAGCCCAAGTGCTTTGCTTTTAACTCCCCACTCCAATCTGGTTACTTGCTACCATATCAACAAAATGACGGATCTTCTGCATAACATGATAATGCCCAGCGCATGTCCCAAATTTACTCATTATTAAAGACTATTTTCGAGACCAATTTGTTATGTTAAAATTAAGCTGTGGGACTATTACTAAATGACTGGCTACTCTGGGCATACCCAAATACACAGATGATAGTGTATATAGATGACCTGGTCTGCTTGTGGAAGGAAACTCATAATTACAACTAAAAGAACATTCAAATTTTGTGTCATCAGAGCTGCATGGTTGGTGTCTTCATAGGTTAATAACATCAACTACAAAAAGCAAATCTTAAAAGGGCATTTAAGAAGATCCCAAAAATAATGTGATCTCAAGTTTAGTGCCTTGAGGGATGTTACTGCGATTAGCATTGCTGGGGAAAAAAAAAAGAAAAAAAAAAAGGTGGCTTGAAAGAGTTGTTCTGAGTGTCTAATCACTACTAGTCTCTATAAGGATATTCCCAGAATGAAATTGTTTGACCAATTGGCAGGCAGGGAAGCTCTGCCAACACTTCTGAATGAAGAAAGGTGATATTTTCCTGATGGACTTTTCACTAGTGGAGTGTATTAACGAATTGAGGTTCTGGAACTCTTTGTTTAGGTGACAGTGTCAGAATATAACACAATTTTCTGAGGAAAAAACTCAGAAGGATTTACATTATAAGGATTCATGAATTTTTTTTGGTTTTTTTTTTGTTGTTGTTGTTCAGTACCCTGGATCCCCGCCCACCATCCAAAGTGATACCAATTACCTGGAAAGTAATAAATTCACTTGAAAAGTGGACATCAGAGTTATCCAAGGATACCCACACCTCAATCAGCCAAAATCCTATTCTTCAGAGCAGTTGACCACTGCAGGCAAACCTGCCAGCTTGGAACGAGGCTGTAGACAGTGGACTCCAGTGATCATAATCTAGTTCCCCAAACTATATAAGCAAAGAAGTCCTTGCTGTTTTTCTTTGGCAATGGACGCTAAGAAAAACAGCAAGGACTTCTTTACTTATATAAACTCTAAAAGGAAGGGGATGAAACAGATTGGTCCATTTAACATAGATGGTTTGACTGTCGATGATCCTGCTCAGATAGCTAACAAACAATGAGTATTTTGCATCTACATTCACACATGTGGAGTTATTAAGGGAGGAAAACATCAGAAGTTTATCAAACTGTAACAGTGTGCTTAATGATTTTGTAATAACTGAAAGTAAAGTGGAGGAAAAATTGTTGAAGTTAAACATAAGAAAGGCTCCTGGGGTAGATGGGATGTTGTTATTGTTGTTATTTGGTTTTTAGGAGCACTAGCAACTAAGGCCATATTGCTCCGGGGATATGCGGTGGTCATTCCCTGAACTTTCCACATCCTCCGTATTTGGTGGTCACGGGCTCGAACCCTGGTTTAATCAAAAAGCGTGTGCTATGCACTGCTGCTCCTGCCCACCTGGCTACAGAGGCACCAGTAGATGGGATCTATCCAGTTATATTAAAGGAGGTGGCAAAGGAACTAAGCAAACCCTTAGCCATAATTATGAGAGCATCCTTGAACTCGGGGGAAGTCCCCACAGACTGGATGTGCAAATGTATCCCCAGTTCACAAAGGGGGAATCAAAGGGTGACAGGAGTAATTACAGACCAGTTAGTTTAACTTCTGTTCCGGGGAAAATAATGAAGTCACTGGTTAAAGATGTGTTGCAGGATCATCTAGACAAGACTGCAACAATAATTCAGACACAGCATGGGTTTGTTAAGGGAAAGTCTTGTCTGACAAATTTGATTGTATACTATGATATGGTTACAAAGGAACTGGATGCAAAAAAATAATTTTGATATTATTTACTTGGATTTCAGGAAAGCTTTTGACACTGTTGCACATGGAAGACTACTGTACAGATTGGAGCAGAATGGTATTAAGGGTAGGTTGCTACAATGGATAAAAGGGTGGTTGAGTGGGAGAAGACAGAGATTGGTAATCAATGGATGCTGCTCTTTGTGGACTAATGTTATTAGTGGAGTCCCACAGGGTTCGGTGTTGGGCCCACTGTTGTTTTGTATATTGTTCAATGATATTGATGAAGGTATATCAGGCTTAATGTCGAAGTTTGCAGATGCTGCAAAGGTTGACAGAGTTGTTAATCATGGTAATGGTAATGTGCTACTGCAACAGGATCTAGAAAATTTGGACAGATGGGCTGAGAAGTGGCGACTGAAGTTTAACATTGACAAATGCAAAGTACTGCATATGGGCAGCAGTAACCCCAGAGTAACATATCAACTGGGTAGTACTACACTCAGGGTAGTGGAGAATGAAAAGGACCTGGGGGTAATTGTGCAGTCAGATATGAAGTTTTTTGAGCAATGCAGACAGGCTGCCAGAGCAGGTCATGGGGTTTTGTCAATGATATACAGGAATTTTACTAGTAAGGAAAAGGAGGTGATTATCCCTTTGTATAAGGCAATGGTCAGGCCATACCTTGAATACTGTGTACAGGTCTGGAGGCCACATTTTAGGAAGGATGTAGATTTGCTTGAGCGTGTACAGAGAAGGGCAACAAGATTGGTGAGGGGAATGAAGGGATCCTCTTACCAAGAGAGGCTTATGTTCTGCAAATTGCAGCGGCTGGAGACTAGGCACCTGTGAGTTGATCTGATTGAGGTGTACAAGGCCTTGAATGGGTTGAGCAAGCTGAATTCTGATGGGATTCTTCCGCTTTCTCAGATTACAAACCTGAGGGGGACATAAATTTAAATTGAGGAAAGACAGCTGTAGAATAGATGTGCGGAAATTTGCCTTTAGCCAGTGGGTGGTTAATTTCTGGAACAAACTTTCATCTGTCGATGTGGAAGTTGACAGCTTAAATAAATTCAAGGAGGAACTGGATAAACATTTAGAGAGAATGGATGTGTGAAATATTTTTTTTTTTTTTTGGCAGATGCTATATAAGCTCATACGCTTGCTTGCATCACATGCCTCTATTAATACTATTACTCTACAAAACATTGGCAATTTCCTTTAACCATCACTGCGGTATTTTTATACAACAAGCCAAACTCGGACTAAATTTGAAATTTGTTAATTTAATTTCTCTGTATAAAAGAAACCTTCAGTTTCAAACTCACTTCTTCCAAGGCAAACTGGCCAAAGTTTCAGTTTAGCAGAATACCCAAATAATTTTAAAACCATGGAAAAAAAAATAATAATAATATCTTCCTCTTTGCCACAGAAAAATTTAATTAAATTATCTCCATGTCAATTGCTTCTCAAATGATGAATACTTCTCTTTCATATGTGTAATTTTTAGTGATTATTATTTATTTGTGTAGTAACTGCACGACTTCTTAATGCTAATGTGCATTGCAAATATTTAGAGATCTCTCATCCTGGGAATCTTATGATAAGAATATACAAAAACAAACTTGTTTGTGCACAAACTCAAATATATATTTAACCCCAGGGGCTCACATCTGGTGAGTATGGGCTTGGCACACCCAGGGTCCTGAGCTGGATATCATCATTATTCACTTTCTTGGTGATTCCCTTCTACTTTTGACTCTCTCTCTCTCTCTCTCTCTCTCTCTCTCTCTCTCTCTCTCTCTCTCTCTCTCTCTCTCTCTCTCTCTCAGGGTTACTTGGGGATTTTTTTTGCTGGTGCAGCATAAGCCTCAGGCTTCCTTGCATCATGTAGCTAATAATAATATCATTTACACTATAATAAAATAAAATGAATCCCTTTTGTAATTCATTTTCTAACAGCAAAACGATGGGCTGGTCTATGGCTTACCCTATTATAGTTCCAATATGAAAAATAGCAAGAGCTTCTTTAAATTAACTCATCTCACTATCTGTTTTAAATTATTATGAAAAATATAGATGAAAGAATTTTAAAACTCATGATATGTAAGTTTGTTCAAAACTGGCCTTCAGTCTGATCTTACTCTTAAACAGTTTTGGTTTTTTGAACAAACTTATATCTCATATTTAAAGTTTTTAAATTCTTTAATCTGTATTGTTGTTTATGATTATTTAACACAAGAAATAGTGAGGTGAGCTGAAAAAGCTCTTGCTATTTTTAATATTAGATTAATAAAACAGTAACTAGCAGCCATTTGGTTATAATTAATGTCCCTATTATAGTGCTTTTTCTTCACTCTTTTTAAACAGCTGCCATCCATCCATCCATCCATCCATCCATCCATCCATCCATCCATCCATCCATCCCTCCCTCCCTCCCTCTCTCTCTCTCTCTCCCTCTCTCTCTCTCTCTCTCTCTCTCTCTCTCTCTCTCTCTCTCTCTCTCTCTCTAACAGTCTTTCTGGACAACTCATTTCCTGCCACTGTATCAGGTTCCAAAGTTTGTTCAGACAAAAAATAGCAGTGTGATGAGCTAAAGTAAACAAGGTGTTTCTGCAAGTGCACCTAATATCAAAGCATACATTGATGCTAGAAGCTTCACTTCTACAATCGTATCTGGCCATGGAATCAATTCATAATATTATCCTGACAACCAAGGCAATAACACCCCATTACGTTGGATATCTAACATTATGTGTGACATACAATGACACCACAAGCTCTAGTGTTGGCAGCTTATCACATCTTACAGGAAGACATGTACCTCCCATTATTGTATACTGAGAGTTATATAAGCATGGATTGGGGGGGGGGGGGATTGTGAATATATGGAATAGATCTTGGACCAATGAGCTACAATAAGGCTCAAAAGATGAAGTCAGGTTCTGTCTGCAGATGATATAGCTGATCTCCCAGCACTGGGAGATGGTGCCTACTTGATAACATTGTTGAAAGGGAGTAATTTAGAGACAAGAAATTGATGGGGAAGGCATCACTCTGTGGAGATATTGACCTTCATATTTCTTACAGATGGTCTGTCAATACAATGAGAAATTGGGGTAAGACATTTGATCCCCACGTTCAATTATTTCAAGGTGCAGTTGGAAAAGTTTATTTTAATGAACTACAATATAATAAAATACTGGCTTCCACTTTCTTTGCACTTGTAACTGATAGAACAATCCTCTGTGTTCTTTTCAAGTCTGTGACATTAAATATTCCAAAGAGCAGCAGGAGATGCTACACAATAGTAGTAATAGTGGCATGTGATGCAAGAAAGCATGTGTATGAGCTTATGCAGCATCAGCCAAAAAAAAAAAAAAAAAAAAAAAATCACACCATTCCCTCCAAATGCCTGTCCAGTTCCTCCTTAAATTTATTCAATCTATCAACTTCCACAACGACAGATGGAAGTTTGTTCCAGCAATTAACCACCCGCTGGCTAAAGGGAAATTTCCGCACATCTATTCTACATCTGTCCTTTCTTAATTTGAATTTATGCCCCCTTAGGTTCGTAATCTGAACAAGTGGAAGGATCCCATCAGAATTAAGCATGCTAAACCCATTCAAGGCTTTATATACCTCAATCAGATCACCGCGCAGGTGCCTAGTCTCCAGCCACTGCAGTTTGCAGAACTTAAGCCTCTCTTGGTAAGAGGATCCCTTCATTCCCCTCACCAATCTTGTTGCCCTTCTCTGTACACGCTTAAGTAAATCTACATCCTTCCTAAAATGAGGCCTCCAGACCTGTATGCAGTACTCAAGGCATGGCCTGACCATTGCCTTATACAGAGGGATAATCACCTCCTTTTCCCTGCTAGCAAAATTCCTATATATCATCGACAAAACCCCATGACCTGCTCTGGCAGCCTGTCTGCATTGCTCAGAAAACTTCATATCTGCCTGCACAATTACTCCCAGGTCTTTTTAATTTTCTACCACCTTAAGTGTAGTACCACACAGTTGTTACGTTTCTCTGGGGTTACTTCTACCCATATGCAGTACTTTGCATTTGTCAAGGTTAAACTTCAGTTGCCACTTCTTAGCCCATCTGCCCAAATTATCTAGATCCTGTTGCAGTAGCACACTGCCATTACTGTCATTAACAACCCTGCCAACCTTTGTATCATCTGCAAACTTCAACACTAAGCCTGATATACCTTCATCAATATCATTGATAAATATACAAAACAACAGTGGACCCAACACCAAACCCTCTGGGACTCCACTAATAACATTAGTCCACGAAGAGCAGCACCCATTGATTACCACCCTCTATCTTCTCCCACTTAACCATCCTTTTATCCATTGTAGCAACTTACCCTTAATACCATTTTGCTCCAATTTTCAGGAAAGCTTTTGACACAACAGTGTCAAAAGCTTTCCTGAAATCCAAATAGATGATATCAAAATTATTTTTTGCATCCAGTTCCTTTGTAACCACATCATAATATCCTATCAAATTTGTCAGACAAGACTTTCCCTTAACAAACCCATGCTTGTCTGAATTATTGCTGCAGTCTTGTCTAGATGATCCTGCAATGCATCTTTAACCAGTGACTCCATTATTTTACCTGGAACGGAAGTTAAACTAACTGGTCTGTAATTACTCGTGTCACCCTTCAATCCCCCTTTGTGAATTGGGGATACATTTGCACATCTCCAGTCCGTGGGAACCTCCCCTGAGTCCAAAGATGCTCTCATAATTATGGCCAAGGGTTTGCTTAGTTGCTCTGCTGCCTCCTTTAATATAACTGGATAGATCCCATCCACCCCAGGTGCTTTTCTTATGTTTAACTTCAACAATTTCTCCTCTACTTTGCTGTCAGTTATTACAAAATCATTAAGTATCCTGGTACAATTTGATAACCTTCTGCCATTTCCAAATCTTAATACCTCCTCGTGTGTGAATGTAGATGCAAAATACTCATTCAGTTTGTTTGCTATCTGGGCAGGATCATCAACAGTCGATCCATCGATATCAAGTGGACCAATCAGAATCATCCCCTTCCTTTTAGAGTTTATATAAGTAAAGAAATCCTTGCTGTTTTTCTTAGCATCTTTTGCCAAGGATTTCTCGTAATCTGCCTTAGCCTGCCTAACCTCCTTTGTGACCTGATTACAGACTAGCTTATATCTGCCATAGGCTTCTGAGTCGCTTGATAATTTATATGCATCCCATGCATTTTTCTTCTCTGTTACGAGTCTCATTAGTTCATTTGATAACCATTTAGGCCTAACCCTTGAACAATATTTCTTAATAGGTATGAAACTTTTAGTAGCTTCCACGATTAATTCCTTGAATGCTTCCCACTTAGAATTTACTGTTGGTAACATCGTCAGTTTATCCCACTGTACAGAATTTAAAAACTGTCGGAGACCACTGTACTCACCTTTACGGAAGCAAAAACCCTTTCCTTTACCCCTGATGGTAATTATATCTTTAAGTAAATCCCACATCAGTACACTGTGATCACTGCCACCTAGTGGTTCCTTTATCTGCAAATTCTTAATACACGAGTGATCACTGCTGATAAACAGATCAAGAGTATTACTCTCTCTGGTTGTCTCTCGAACATGCTGCTGCAGAAAACAATCATCCAATAAATCCACAAAAGTCTGACTAGTGTGTGAGTGACCAACCCACAAGTTCCAATCAATATCTGGGAAGTTAAAATCCCCCATTATAAGACATTCTGATTTACTGGCCCACTCTATTTCTCTGTATAATTGTTCATTGTACTCATTCGAGTCATTCGGCCTATAACACACTCCTACTCTTATTTTTGCTTTCGCAGTGCTTATGTCACACCAAACTGACTCAACAGTGCACTGTTCATCTATATCAACTGGATGCACTCTTTTGATTTTATGTTTTTCTTAATTAACAGCATAACACCTCCTCCCTTTTTATCCTGTCTATCCTTTCTGTACACATTGTACTCCCCAAATTCCAGTTCAGCATTCCTTATATCTGTGTGACACCACGTCTCTGCTATCCCAACAATATCCGCCTTGGATGTCTTGACCAACACTTCAAATTCATCAAATTTATTTACTATACTTCTAGCATTGGTATACATGCAAGCTTACATGCTCCTATTCCTAGTTACCCTAACACATCCCATATACCCACTTATTTCAGGATGACTGCCATCCGTCCCTGAAACCCCGAACATCCCTCGCTCCAGGTCACTACTTATTCTAATAGAAGTTGTGCAAGAATCACCTTCACCTCTGCCTACGGCTACTGTTAAACTATTAGTCCTTGTATCCCCCCAAGCTATCAGTTTTCCGACCCACCTAACACTGCCTCGATAGCATCAGCAAATATTCTTGCACCCTTTCTATTTAAGTGTATCCCATCCCTGTAGAAGCAGTCTCTCCTGTTAACAAGTACAGACCAGTCTGAAAAAATTCTATCCCTTGCGCCTTGCACAATCTTTCCAGGGCCGAATTGATCGACAAGGCTCTCATCATATACTCCCTCCTATCGTGTCTGAGCAGAATTGCAGACACTTTCAAATTCAACCCTAATTCTAGGCTTTTGTTCAACAGTGACCTGTACTTGTTAAGTAATTCTGCCGGTCTCCTACTCTTAATATCATTAGTACCAACGGGTACAACTATATCACCTTTTGTGCCCTTAAAAGATGATATTTGCTCTACAACGTCATCAACCTTTGCCCCTGGCAGACATACCCTGGTCCTGTTCCACCTATCCTTTTTACAAAGCATGTTTCCCGTTTCCCTGACAAAAGAGTCACCAACAACTACTAGTTCCTGTGGGACCAGCGCATTCTGCCTTGGGGGTTGCCGCTGTGTTGCGTGATGACCAAGTGCAAGCTCTGGCGTTGATGTGGGCAGCTGAGAGCTTGATGGGCCCCCTCAATTTAGATCTTTCGAGGGCATCCACCCTGTCCTTCAAACTCTCATATAGGCCCATAACAATGCTGAGTTGTCGCCTGATTTCCTTACACTCCTTAACATCGCGCACACACAAAGACATCCCCCATGGCCATATCATGTTCCGTTCCAGAGAGTTCGGCAAACATTTCACAAGTTGCACATTTTTTTTAGGCTGTGATGCATTGGAGAATTGCCCCCCTCAGTTCTCCCCCAAGTCACAGCACTCCTGCCACTTTGTGCCCGTTGCTTTACTGCTCTAGTTTGGGGCATGCTATTTTAAATTAATAAGATTAAAAAATTAATGATGATGATGATGAAAATGCATATAAGGTTTAATTTAATTCAGCAGAATATTTAAATTTGATGGTTATTTGCAAATTTCCTTTTATCACCCATTTAGAGAAAAGCATAATAGAAGAGATACTTGTAAGAACAATGAGTAATTGTGGTAGAAAATAACACGTAACAGCATAGTAGAGTATATGCACTAAGTGGCCATTTTATAAGAAGCTGGGGCCATAATGAGACAGCATTCAAGGTTTAAGAATAACCCCCATTTTTGAGGGTTATCCCAAAAGTAATGTACAAAAGTGGTTAATTTAAGATGAATTTATTTTGTAACATAGTTTACATTAAAAACCTTCAAAGTAGATTTCATGCCTTATGACTGCTTCCCAATATTCAGATAATTTTTGAATGCTGTTTAACTGTCTGCTGAAGTTAAGTTGTCTCATGCATTAGGTGCATCAGACAGCTTAACATAGGTGCGTCACTCAATAGTTTTCTAAAGACAGAAATATTTGTCCACACAAAGTTCCTTCAGCTTGGGGAACAGACTGTAATAGTGTGACTCATGACTTGCTGGCGGCAATATTTAGAAGGGACAGCAAAGATGGATGCTTCCACTCAGCTGAACTGTGGAAATTCAGTGGACAGATGATTGCAACATTCCAGATTTGTTGGCTATTTCTTCACAGGTCATACATCTGGCATCCTCTCTAAAGTAATGACTGCTGATGTGTTGCCCATAGATGTTCCTGGTCTACCTGAGTGCTGTTTGTCTTCAAACACTAACCCAACCTTGATGAAATCTTTGAGACCAATGTGAAATGTGTGTGAAATGTTTGAGTGTTTGACCACATAAAATTTTAATTTTGATAGATCTGTTTCAGATCTTTGATCTGAAACTGTAATCTAACCTGAAGCAATATCACCATCCATTTTTAAAATCCTCTATGCAAACATTCAATGAAGGAACTCTGCTTCAAACACACTGATGTTGAGGTTAAACTTCATATTATCATCCTGAAAATTGTTACTCACACAGGCACAGTTTTATATGTACAGTGGACTCTCGATTTTCCAGGATAGACAGTAAAAATAAAATCCCGGATAATCTATTTCCCAGTTAATCCAAAAATATCGAAAACTGTTCAGCAATGTACCTAAAAAATATTATGATAGATAAAAAACTTACCACGGCATTTTCAAACTTTTTGTTCAGTTGAAAGCACAACTTTTTTCCATGATTTCTAAACAAAAAAAAAATATTTACTATAAAAAAAATTTTGACACTCTTGTCTTAAATAACGAAAAAAATTTTTGTCTTTTTGTGATGCGACGGACCACAACAATCCATGCGACACACTAAACCAAACTAAACATTTGTTCTCTTTCTATTGTTTTTTTGAGTGGCAGGCATGAAGACAGTGGAGGATGTGGGATAATAGGTATATTCATCTCTCAATCATGACTTATAATGCTGCTTCTTGTCACTTATTTACAACTTGCAAAACATCTATTTAAACCTATTTTATTTATTACTTGAATTTTATGATTTCTGGTGGATATATTTTTTTTTTACTTTGGAGTCTTTAACTGTCCTGGTTAATCCAATCTCGGTAAAATCGAGAGTCTGTTGTATATGAAAACTGAAAGTCACTTGATACTAAGGATCTGTGGTATTGGATCTGGCATGGAATAAATTGTTTTATATTTCGGTGTGTGATTTTATGTCTCAAATGTTGTATTATAAGTTTATCATTTGCAGGAAAGCAAAAACACCAGATACATATTAGCATTAGCATTAGTAGAGGCATATGATGCAAGAAAGCAAGCTTATGCAGCATCAGCCAAAAAAAAACCAAAAAAAAAAAAAAACCACTCCCATTTCACCCCTCTGTTCATTTGAAATACCTGTCCAACTGAGCCTTAAATTTATTTAGGCTATCAACTTCCACAACAAGGGATGGAAGTCTGTTCCACCAACCAACTACCCACTGGCTAAAGGCAAATTTCCACACATCTATCCTACATCTGTCTTTCCTCAATTTGAATTTATGTCCTCTCAGGTGATTATTCTGAGCAAGAGGAAGAATCCCATCGGCATTGAGCATGTTCAAACCATTCAAGGCTTTATACACCTCTATCAGATCACCTCGCCAGTGCCTAGTCTCCAGACACTGTAATTTGCAAAACTTAAGCCTTTCTTCGTAAGAGCAACCCTTTGTTCCATTCACTAATCTTGTTGCCCTTCTCTGTACTCGTTCCAGCAGCTCTACATTCTTCTTGAAATGAGGCCTCCAGACCTGTATACAGTACTCAAGGTGTGGCCTGACCATTGCCTTATACAAGGGGATAGTCACCTCCTTATCCCTGCTAGAAAAATTCTTGTATATCATTGACAAGACACCATGAGCTACTCTTACAGCCCATCTGCACTGCTCAGAGAACTTCATTTCTGCCTGCACAATTACTCCCAGGTCCTTTTCATTCTCTACCACTGTCAGTGTAGTACCACAGAGTTGATACGATGCTCTGGGGTTACTGTTTTCCATATGTAGTACTTTACAAATGTCAATTAAACTTCATTTGCCACCTCTCAGCCCATCTGCTCAATCTTTCCATATCCTGTTGCAGCAGCATAGCTTCAGTAGTGTCCCTGACAACCCTTTAAATGTGCAAATGTGACCCCAATTCACAAAGGAGGATCAAAGGCTGACACAAGTAATTATAGACCTGTGAGCTTAACTTCTGTTCCAGGAAAACTAATGGAGGCACTGGTTAAAGAAGCACTGCAGGATCATTTAGACAAGACTTCAGTTATAGCTCAGACACAGCATGGTTTTGTTAAGGGGAAGTCTTGCCTGACCAACTTGATTGGATACTATGATGCAGTCACAAAAGAACTGGATGCAGGGAATAACTTTGATATTATATACTTGGATCTTAGAAAGGCTTTTGATACTGTTGCACATGGAAGACTGCTACACAAATTGGAGCAGTGTGACATTGGAGGCAAATTGCTGCTATGGATAAAGGGGTGGTTGAGGGGGAGAAGACAGAGAGTGGTAATCAATGGACACTGCTCATCGTGGACTGATGTTATTAGTGGAGTCCCTCAGGGCTCAGTGTTGGATCCATTATTGTTTTCTGTATTTATAAATGATATTGATGATGGTATATCGGGCTTAATGTCCAAGTTTGCAGACGATACAAAGGTTGGCAGGGTTGTCAAGGACACTACTGACACTATGCTGCTGCAACAGGATCTGGAAAGGTTGAGCAGATGGGCTGAGAGGTGGCAAATGAAGTTTAACATTGACAAATGTAAAGTACTACACATGGGAAACAGCAACCCCAGAGCAACGTATCAACTCTGTGGTACTACACTGACAGTGGTAGAGAATGAAAGGGACTTGGGGGTGGTTGTGCAGGCAGATATGAAGTTCTCTGAGCAGTGCAGATGGGCTGCAAGAGTAGCTCATGGAGTATTGTCAATGATATACAGGAATTTTTCCAGCAGGGATGAGGAGGTGATTATTCCATTGTATAAGGCGATGGTCAGGCCACACCTAGAATACTGTATACAGGTCTGGAGGCCTCATTTCAAGAAGGATGTAGAGCTGCTGGAACGAGTACAGAGAAGGGCAACAAGATTAGTGAATGGAACAAAGGGGTGCTCTTACGAAGAAAGGCTTAAGTTTTGCAAATTACAGTGTCTGGAGACTAGGCACCAGCGAGGTGATCTGATAGAGGTGTATAAAGCCTTGAATGGTTTAAGCATGCTCAATGCTGATGGGATTCTTCCTCTAGCTCAGAAAAATCACCTGAGAGGGCATAAATTCAAATTGAGGAAAGACAGATGTAGGATAGACGTGCGGAAATTTGCCTTTAGCCAGCGGGTGGTTGGTTGGTGGAACAGACTTCCATCCCTTGTGGTGGAGGTTGATAGCCTAAATAAGTTTAAGGCTCAGCTGGACAGGTATTTTGAACGAACAGAGGGGTGAAGTGGAAGTGGGTTTTTTTTTTTTTTTTTTGGCTGATGCTGCATAAGCTTGCTTTCTTGCATCAAATGCCTCTACTAATGCTAATGCTAAATGCTAAAAAAACCCTGCCAACCTTTGTATCGTCTGCAAACTTGGACATTAAGCTTGATATACCATCATCAATATTATTTATAAATACAGAAAACAATAATGGACCCGACACTGAACCCTGAGGGACTCCACTAATAACATTAGTCCACAATGAGCAGTGTCCATTGATTACCACTCTCTGTCTTCTCCCCTCAACCATCCCTTTATCCATAGCAGCAATTTGCCTCCAATGCCACACTGCTCCAATTTGTGCAGCAGTCTTCCCTCTGCAACAGTATCAAAAGCCTTTCTAAGATCCAAATATATAATATCAAAGTTATTCCCTGCATCCAGTTCTTTTGTGACTGCATCATAGTAGGGCGCCTACGCAGCCAGGTAGGAAGGAGCAGCAGTGCGTAGCACACGCTTCTTGATTAGACCGGGGTTCGAGCCCGTGACCACCAAATACGGAGGATGCAGAAAGGTCAAGGGAATGACCACCGCATATTCCCGGAGCAATATGGACTTAGTTGCTAATGCTCCTAAAAACCAAATAACAAATAAACAAACTGCATCATAGTATCCAATCAAATTGGTCAGGCAAGACTTTCCCTTAACAAAACCATGCAGTGTCCAAGCTATAACTGAAGTCTTGTATAGATGATCCTGAAGTGCTTCTTTAACCAGTGCCTCCATTAATTTTCCTGGAACAGAAGTTAAACTCACAGGTCTATAATTACTTGTGTCAGCCTTTGATCCTCCTTTGTGAATTGGTGTCACATTTGCACATCTCCAGTCTATGGGTACCTTCCCTGAGTCCAAATAAGCTCTCATAATTATGGCTAAGGGTTTGCTTACTTCCTTTGCTGCCTCCTTTAATATAACTGGATAGATCCCATCTACCCTGGGTGCCTTTTTTATGTTTATCCTCAACAATTTATCCTCCACTTTCCTCTCAGTTATTATATAGATGTTTCTAAAGGCTTGCCAACATTCCCTTTCAAAAAATTGGCACTCTAACAGAATATGTTTGATAGTTTTTAAAAGGCTCACAGTTTTGGCATTGGGGTGGATCTTCTGCCCAGAGTAAATAAGAGTGAGCATCACATGAGTGTTCATTATGTAGCCTGGCTAAAACAATCATGAAAAATATAACTAGCCCTTTACAATGCGCGAACTGTATATAGCATTATTTATAACAAAACTGACTGCAGTAGGACAAGATAAAATTCATTATATGATAAAGCAACTAAGAGAGGAGTCATTGATGACTCACCTCCTCCTCTACACAGGATCTATACAGAAAATGTATTTCCAGACCATAACCTTTCCAAATCAGGTAAAGATCTCTCAGATCCTATAAATTATTGTCCAATAGCTTTAACTAATTGTCTCTTTAAAATCTTAGAGAAAATGGCGAGCAGCAGATTAATCTGGTACCCAGAAAAAAACAGTCACCTAAATAATGCATAATGCTTCAGACAGAACTAATCCATATTAGACCATTTAATGAAACTGGAATCCAGTATTCAAGGTGCTGCTTTCATTTGGACTGTGAATACCAAGTAATTATACTCTTCAATATTGATAAAGCCTATGATACTGTTTAGACATATGGCATCTTATGTGACACTTTGGACTTAGATGTTGCAATGAAGGATTCCTCTTTTTATTCAAAATTTCCTAAAAAAAAAAACATATTTACCGAGTAGGATATAGACTTCAGACATCAGTAATGCAAGTGTGCCTTCAGATGGCACTAATCCACATTAGACCATTTAGTAAAAAGGGAGAAAGATGCCTATGATACTGCATGGAGATATGGTATTTTATGTGGTGACACTGGATTTGGAGGTTGCCGTGAAGAATTCCTCTTTTTATTCAAAATTTCTTTAAAAAAAAAAAAATTCATACTTTCAAAATTGAGTTTGGACTTCCCAATCTGAAATGTATTAACAGGAAGGTGTACCGCAATAATCAATCCTCAGCACCATTCTGTTTGCAATTAAGGTAAATACTATTGCAGGCCAGTTATCATTCACAAGTGTCTCTATGTTGATGAATTTAGTATATATATCCAATCCCAAATTATGAGAACTATAGAAAGACAACTAAAGAATGCTATCAACAGTGTCAGCAAATGAGCCAAGAACAATGGATCTACACAAAATATCTGTGTACACCTCCTGAAAGGGCAATCTTCATCCAGATCCAGATGACAATAGATGGACAAGCGATTCCAATAAGATGAATAGTTAAGTTCTCAGGTAGGGCCACGTTAATGCTATGGCCAAACCAGCCATGGCCAGGGGCCTCATTTTCAGTGTAAATATTTTCTAAAGTAGTGATAAAAATTTCTAATAATAATAATAGTTTTTACGGATGACAGAAAAATATGTATCAATGTACGGATGAATAAAACAATATAATATAAATAAACAATATAAATATAAAAACCTATGTAGTATTTGTATTCATATGTATGTGTGTGTGTGTAATATATATAATAATAATACAAATTAAACATAGAAAAGAAATAAGAATTATACCTAGAAAAGGGAAGAATAAAAAACAGAATCACAAATATAAGTGGCAGCATAAAGCAAAATCCAACAACACATTGTGTAAGCTATAAAGGAATATAAATTAGGAAGGGAAAAAAAAAAAGCGGAAGAGCAAAAACATAAATAAATGACAAGGATAGAAGAGGATAATGAAGATATGTGGAAGGATAAATAAAGCCAAATTAATACAACAATAATACAAATTTAGATTGCCGCCCACTTGTTAATGCACAGGCAGAGTCAGGGGGAAAAAAAACAACAGAAAATAGAAATAGAATTTTTTTTTCCCTGCGTGTGGTGAATGTCAGCTGCTTTCCACTACTCACCCTGCTCTCTATAATTGGTTTATATTTCTGGTCATCAACTTCATTTCTTCATTCTGGTTTGAGCAGTGAGTGCTATAATCTTTTCTGTTTCTCTATTGCTGCATTAGGGCCTCCATGATGTCATTTTACTGTGCCGGGAGGGTGCTGTAATTTGCACTGCATTTGAAATGCAGTAATATTCACAGCCATTGTGTCCAGTGGCCTTCTAATGAGAATGGATATAATGATTGTTTTTATTTGTTCCTCGTCTTAAGTCTATTTTCTTTAGTGGTAGGTTTATTATGTTTCTTTTGTGATATTTCATTGTTTTGGCATCTGCATTAACAAGTGGGCACGGATCTAAATTTGCATTATTTGCATATTAATTTGGCTTTATTTGCCCTTAAATTAATATTTCAAAATTTTTATACATATTTCCCTAACCCATATTCATTTACCTCTTCTATCCTTGTCATTTATTTGTTTTTTTTCTCCTAATTTATATATATATATATATATATTAAAAGGGCCTCAAATTTAAATATGGCCAGGGGCCTATTTCATCCTTAATCTGACCTGTTCTCAAGGCTAGTTTTAGACAAAACCTTTTTGGAGCACATCAGGCATCTACAGACAACTTTGTAGAAAAACTGAATATATTTAAAGCCTTGTAAGCAACAGCATAAGGAGCAGATTGTTAAATAGTTGAATGATTTCTAATTCTTATTTACAAAATCAATGTTGCATATGTCAAGGTTATAGCTACAACGTGCTATAGTACGAATAGGATTCATTTGCAAGAAATATATATATACAGTCAGACCTCTCTTTAACGAACTTTCATATAGCGAAATTTTCTATGTAGTGAACTTTTTTTATTTCCCCTTGGTCATTACATTGAAAATAGTTTCCCTATAACGAAGAAAATTTCCATATAACGAACTAATTTCAAGAGCCCTGGGTATGAATTGTTTGCACCTCTGGCCTTTAGGCAATAAAGCTGATGCTGTAGAAAGCACGAATTAAGAGCTAAAAGGATTAAGCATTAATTCCTTTATCTTTTAATAGCTAAAGGCTTTAATTCCACAAATTAAGAGCTAAAACATTTTACAATTTAATGGTGCCTGTAAAACCCTGCAGGAGGAAACTGCCAACCACAGCGTGGGATAGAAAAATATGGGAAAGTTTGGGAGAGGCCTTTGCACAGCAGTGAGTCAGCAATGGCTAAAAAGAAGTAAAACCTATACAACTTGTAAGACTACTATGCCGAGAAGTCCTGCTGGTCAGCTCCACAGCCATTGGCAAAGATTAAGGCATATTCCTGATGCGGGCATTGGCTCTGGTCAACCTATTTTCTAACGTAAGCATCCTATTAGAGAATTAGGAGAGAGTGATTTTCCTTTATCTCGGAAATTCATCTGTTGTTTCGAAGAAATGAGTCATCTACAATTTCACCTGTCTCTGTTTACATGGTAGCTACAAGTGTTCCCTAATTTCAGCTTTGTTTTAACTGCTGTGCAAGTAACCTTACAGTGTCTAAGAGGAAATCCTTGAGTGTAGTGTGAAAAAGTGGAAGTGTTTAATATGTAGATCACGGCATTAAAAAAGAAATAAATCGCTTTAAAATATGATGTCCCTGCCAGTAGTGCGTCAACCATTCTGAAAAACCCTGTTTTGATTCTCAAACTGTTTGAGGAAATGTGACCCAGTCAGATGCGGGCGAAATTATGCCTTTGGGAAGATGTAGATGAAGCAGTTTTTAAGTGGGTGAAGTTGATTCGAGATCAAAACATGCCAATATCAGGGCTATTAATAAAAGAAAAGGTTATGGAGTACGCATCTTTTCTGGGGCACAAAACATTCCAAGCCAGTTCTGGTTGGCTGGACAAATTTAAAGAGCATCATGGCTTGCTCAAAAAGGTTATTTCTGATGAAAGTGGAGTTGCAATTGAAGAAGACCCATTGGAAAGAAACAGTTTCGAAAAAAATTACGGAGGACTACGGGTCTAAAGACATATTCAACATTAATGAAAAACATGTCTATTCTTTAAATTTTTGCCGAACAAGACACTGACTTTTAAAGGTGATAAATGTTTAGGTGGTAAAAATAGTAAGGAGAGAATTACACTCTTGGTTGCAAATATGGCTGTTAATGAAAAACTGAAGCTTTTGGTAATATGCAAAAGTAAATAACCACAATGTTTCAAGGGAGTAAAGTTGTTAGAGTTGGACTACAACTACAACAAAAAACCTTGAATGACGAAAGTAACAGAAAAATCACGTTGACTGTCGACAAGTGCCCTGCCCACATTCACTGGGTTAATTTTGAAACTTACAAGCGTGAAGCTTGTTTTCTTCCTTCTGAATAATTCGTCTTAACTTCGGCCAATGGACCAAGGCATTATCAAGAATTTGAAAATGCACTATGGAAGGCGCATACTGAAAAAAATTATACTGAGAATAGAAACCAACCAACCTATAGATTCTGCTATAGATTTGTGGATGTGCATATCAGAGTTGGCCAAAGTGCAGAGTCAAGATGTGATGGAAACAACGATTAAGAATTGTTTCGCAAAAGCAGGTTTTGCTGAAATGCTAATTAACAGAGATGAGAGGGATGAACTACTAGAAGACATTGAGCAATCTTGGGAAGAGTTCCAAGCGAGGTTTGATCAGTGGAGAAATTGTTCTTGTCGAATTTTTAGGAGTTGATAATGATGTCATAGTAGCTGAATATCTGAGTCACTCCAACATTTTGGAGCATATTTAAAGAACTAGTGACAATATCGACGATGAGTTGGATGAAAATGAGGGCAATATTAAACATTCCAAACAAATGTTGGCAGCATTTGAAATGTTGCATCAAGACCTTCAGTGGGAAGAAAATGTAACAGAAAATATATCCGAGTGTTTAAAGTTTAAACAAATGTGAACATTTTTATAAACGGTGTACAATAGAATCCAGTGTACAACAAGAAGTAACAAAATATTTTATGACATAATGCTTAAAAGTGTACTAATAAATTGTAGGCATCGTGTAAGTAGTCATTTCTTAACGACTACTTGCATACATATTAAATAAATTATTTAATATGTATGCATTAATAAATTGTTTTAAAATGTTAGAAAATTTATTCATTTCCGCTTCTTTCCCATCTTTTCCTATATTTCCAAATTTACAGTATTTTTCATTGTTGAAAAGGTCATATTTCTTTATAACGAAATTTCTGTATAATGAATTTTTTCAAGGGAATGATCAATTTCATTATATAGAGGTCTGACTGTATTTTAGATGCATATAAATTTATTAATGATTCAAGGCAATTATTTATACTAGCCTTTAGGCAGTTAGGAATCCCTTTTTAGCCTCTTAAATCCTATAGCTGGAAAAGAAGATAACATTTTTAAGACTATGATGACTAAGTAATTTTAATCTTAAATTAACTAAGTAAAACATTCTTTATACTTTACACATACCAAATACTTTACAGAAAAAATATACTGTCAGAGGCTATTATTTTTAAAACAGTATTAAAAAAAGTAAATAAAAACAATGCAAAAAGAAATACAGGTCAAACATATTTATAATTAACTTGAAAGAGTTTGATGAAAATATATCCATAAACTCATTATAAAAGTGACATGAACAAAATGAATGCAATACAGTAAGCATTATGTAAACATAACTGACATGTTCAAACACATCTATTTTTTAATTAACCATTTATATAAATTACGCTGATTTTTTTTTTTTAATCACAACATACAATTAAAGTTTTCAAGAAATTTCATTTTATCTGGTATGCTACTCTTCACATACATGCCTTGCATCAATAAACTTTTAACTGTTTCTAACTGCAAGACAGCTTTTGTGGGCAAAACATGTTTTCTGCAACTTCTGATAAATTTGTGTCTATCCTCTGCACAACCTTTTTCATTCTAGAACTAGCAAAGATTTCAGCATCTATTAATGTACTACTGAAAGACTTACAAGTCTTTCAGTACAACAAAAAAGTAGTGCTTTAAAGGAATAAAGTCATCTCATAATGGTTATATAACCATATTATCAATGATTATTTCATATTCAATCACACACACAAAGCAAAAACAATTTTGCTGCATAGTTAGTTTGATACAATTCGGGACATTCTACATAAACTCCATATATATTTTCACATCAATGTTCAGTTGTGAGCTTTTGACCAGATTTAGAAATAGCACTTTATTACCCACATTCCGTAATAGCATATAAAATCAGTGATTATGCCATGGTTGTTGCTTAATATTTGAAGGAAAAACTAATTTCATTACAGATAATGCATAGAGAGTAAAACTGTGTTCTCTCTACATTAATCAACTGTTGAGATTTGAACTGCTTAAACCAGTCAGTTCCTGGTTCGGAGTTTCATGTCCTAAAGTGAACTTGAGATAAGGAACTTTTGCTTATAGAATTGGTTCATTCAGTGGGGTTTCACTTCTAGCTGCCAAGAACTACTGCAAAAGAGCCTCTTGAACATAAGAATTTGAGCAATGTTTTTTTTATTATATTGTTCAACAAATTTAAACTTTTTTGTTTCTTTCTTAAAATATTTTGGTAAGGCAGTGCATGTTAGACTATTCTTAGTATCTAAATGCATGAATCTGTGAAATAAGCGAACATCATTTTCTCTTCTAAATGAAAATGTTATTGGTCGAGAAACTATATATTTCTAACATTTTTAAGTGAACTGGAATATGATTTTTTTTTTTTTAGCAAATAAAATTTTTGTTAAATGGGTATAGTTTTTTTAGCATTAGCATTGGGGGAGAAGACAGAGAGTGGTAATCAATGGACGCTGCTCATCGTGGACTAATGTTATTAGTGGAGTCCCTCAGGGTTCAGTATTGGGGCCTTTATTGTTTTCTGTATTTATAAATGATATTGATGATGGTATATCAGGCTTAATGTCCAAGTTTGCAGACGATACGAAGGTTGGCAGGGTTGTCAAGGACACTACTGACACTATGCTGCTGCAACAGGATTTGGAAAGGTTGAGCAGATGGGCTTCGAGGTGGCAAATGAAGTTTAACATTGACAAATGTAAAGTACTACATATGGGAAACAGCAACCCCAGAGCAACGTATCAACTCTGTGGTACTACACTGACAGTGGTAGAGAATGAAAGGGACCTGGGGGTGGTGGTGCAGGCAGATATGAAGTTCTCTGAGCAGTGCAGACGAGCTGCAAGAGTAGCTCATGGTGTATTGTCAATGATATATACGAATTTTTCTAGCAGGGATAAGGAGGTGATTATTCCCTTGTATAAGGCAATGGTCAGGCCACACCTAGAGTACTGTATACAGGCCTGGAGGCCTCATTTCAGGAAGGATGTAGAGCTGCTGGAACGAGTACAGAGAAGGGCAACTAGATTGGTGAATGGGACAAAGGGGTTCTCTTACGAAGAAAGGCTTAAGTTTTGCAAATTACAGTGTCTGGAAACTAGGCACCAGCGGGGTGATCTGATAGAGGTGTACAAAGCCTTGAATGGTTTGAGCATGCTCAATGCTGATGGGATTCTTCCTCTAGCTCAGAAAAATCACCTGAGAGGGCATAAATTCAAATTGAGGAAAGACAGATGTAGGATAGATGTGCGGAAATTTGCCTTTAGCCAGCGGGTGGTTGGTGGGTGGAACAGACTTCCATCCCTTGTCGTGGAAGTTGATAGCCTAAATAAGTTTAAGGCTCAGCTGGACAGGTATTTCGAACGAACAGAGGGGTGATGTGGAAGTGGTTATTTTTATTTATTTATGTTACTTTTTTTTTTTTTTTTGGCTGATGCTGCATAAGCTTGCTTTCTTGCATCAAATGCCTCTACTAATGCTAAAAAAAAAAAAAGAGGCACATGATCCAAGAATGCAAGCTTATATAGCATCAGCCAAAAACAGAAAAAAAAAAAAACCTTTCCCATTTCACTGATCCATTCATTCCAAATGTTTATCTAGTTCTGCCTTGAATTTATTTAAGCTATCAACTTCCACAACAATAGATGGAAGTTTGTTCCGGGAATCAACTACCTGCTGGCTAAATGCAAACTTCCGCACATCTATTCTACAACTGTCTTTCCTCAGTTTGAATCAATGCCCTTCCCAGGTTTGTAATCTGAGCAAGAGGAAGAATCCCCTCAGCATTAAGCCTGCTCAATTCATTCAAGGCCTCTTATACACCTCAATCATATCGCCTCACAGGTGCCTAGTCTCCAGAAGCTGTAATTTGCAGAACTTAAGCCTTTCTTCATAAGGCACCCCCTATGTTTCCTTCACCGGTCTTGTTGCCCTTCTCTGTACTCATTCTAGCAACTCTACATCCATCCTAAAATGAGGCTTCCAGACCTGTACACAGTACTCAAGGTGTGGCCTGACCATTGCCTTATACAGGGGGATAATCACCTCCTTATCCCTGCTTGCAAAATTGCTGTATTTCATTGACAAGACCCCATGACCTACTCTGGCAGCCTGTCTGCACTGTTCAGAAAACTTCATATCTGACTGCAAAATTACCCCAAGGTGTCTTTCATTCTCCACTACCCTGAGTGTAACACCACATAGTTGTTAAATTTCTCTGGGGTTACTGCTACCCATACGCAGTACTTTGCATTTGTCAATGTTAAACTTCAGGTGCCACTTATCAGCCCATCTACCCAACTTTTCAGATCCTGTTGCAGCAGCATAATGTCATTACTGTTATTAACAACTCTGCCAAACTTTGTATCATCTGCAAACTTTGATATTAAGCTTGATATACCTTCATCAATATCATTGATAAATATACAAAACAACAAGCCCAACACTGAACCCTGAAGGACTCCACTAATAACATTAGTCTACATAGAGCAGTACCCATTGGCCACCACTCTCTGTCTTCTCCCACTCAACCATCCTTTTATCCATTGTAGCAACTTACCCTTAATACCATTCTGCTCCAATATGTACAGTAGTCTTCCATGTGCAACAGTATCAAAAGTTTTCCAGAAATTCAAATATATGATACCAAAATTATTTTTTGCATCCAGTTTCTTTGTAACCACATCATAGTACCCAATCAAATTGGTCAGACAAGACATCCCCTTGACAAACCCATGCTGTGTCTGAATTATTGCTGCAGTCTTGTCTGAATGATCCTGCAATGCTTCTTTAACCAGTGACTCCATTTTTTTCCCTGCAGTAGAAGTCAAACTAACAGGTCTGTAATTACATGTGTCACCCTTTTATCCTCCGTTGTGAATTGGTGATACATTTGCACACCTCCAGTACATGGGGACTTCCCCCAAGTCCAAGGATCCTCTCATAATTATGGCTAAGGGTTTGCTTACTTCCTCTGCTGCCTCCTTTAATATAACTGGATAGATCCCATCCACCCCAGGTGCCTTACTTATGTTTAACTTCAATAATTTCTTCTACACTTTGCTCTCAGTTATTCCAAAATCATTTATCTCCCTGTTAGAGTTTGATAAACATCTGGCCCTCTCCTCCTTGAATAACTCCTCATGTGTGAATGTAGATGCAAAATACACATTTAGTTTGGTAGCTATCTGAGAATGATGATCTTACAGTCAAACCATTGATATCAAGTGAACCAATCTGATTCATCCCCTTCCTTTTAGACTTTTTATAAGTAAAGTAGTCTTTGCTGTTTTTCTTTGCATCCTTTGCCAAAGATTTTTCATAATCTGCCTTAGCTTGCCTAACTTCCTTTGTGACTTGATTACAGACTAGCTTGTATCTACCATAGGCTTCTATGTCGCCTGACAATTTATGTGCATCCCATGCATTTTTCTTCTCTGCCACGAGTCTCATTAGTTCATCTGACATCCATTTGGACTTGAATCTAGAGCAGTATTTCTTAGTTGGAACAAAAACCTTGGAATTCTTCGAATGCTTCTCATTTAGAATTTGCTGTTGGTAACATCAATTAATTCCGACTGTATAGATCCTAAAAAATCTCTGACACCACTGTAGTCGGATTTACGAAAGCAAAAACTCTTCCCTTTACCCGTGATGGTAATTACATCTTTAAGTAAATCCCACATCAGTACACTGTGATCACTGCTACCTAGTGCTTGTTTATCTGTAAATTCTTAATGCATAAATAATCAATGCTGATAATCAGATCAAAAGTGTTGCTCCCTCTTGTTGCCTCTCTAACATGCTGCTGTAAAAAACAATCATGCAATAAATCCACAAAACCCTTACTTGTGTGCGAGTGACCAATCCACAAGTTCCAGTCTATATCTGGGAAGTTAAAATCCCCCATTATAAGACACTGATTCACTGGCCCACTGTATTTCTCTGTATAATTGTTTATTGTACTGATCAGAGTCATTAGGCCTATAATAAACTCCTACCCTCATTTTTGGTTTCCAAGTGCTCATGTCACACCTAACTGACTCATCATTGCACTGTCCATCTATGTCAACTGGATGCACTTCCTTAGATTTTATGTGTTTCTCAACTAATAGCATCATCCCTCCTCCTCTTCTACCCTGTCTATCCTTCCGGTACACACTGTACTCCCCAAATTCCAATTCTGCATTCCTTATACCTGAGTGGCACCAAGTCTCTGATATCCCATGATATCTGCCTTGGATGTCTTATCCATCACTTCAAATTCATAAAATGTGTTTGCTATAATCCTAGCGTTGGTGCACATGCAAGTATAGGTGGTAGATGACTCTCATCAACCGGTATAATACCACCACTTTGCTTATTGGAGGCTTGAAGTGGTGAAACCCATGCTTAGTCTCCACAGCTAGGTTCTGGTCAACCCTTCCCATCCCTTCCATCATGTAGTATGACTGATGACTTTTGAGGTAGCAGTAGTAGTTGTTGTTGTAATTTGGTTTTTAGGAGCATTAGCAACTAAGGCCATATTGCTCCGGGTATATGCGGTGGTCATTCCCTTTCCGCATTCTCTGTATTTGGTGGTCACGGGCTCGAACCCCGGTCTAATCAAGAAGCATGTGCTATGCACTGCCGCTCCTGGCTACGGAGGCGCCAGTAGTAGTAGTAGTTTGTTTGTTATTTGGTTTTTAGGAGCATTAGCGACTAAGGCCATATTGCTCCGGGATATGCGGTGGTCATTCCCTGACCTTTCCGCATCCTCCGTATTTGGTGGTGACGGGCTCGAACCCTGGTCTAATCAAGAAGCGTGTGCTACGCACTGCTGCTCCTTCCCACCTGGCTACCGAGGTGCCAGTAGTAGTAGTAGTAGTAGTAGTAGTAGTGGCATGTGATGCAAGAAAGCAAATGTATGAGCTTATGCAGCATCAGCCAAAAAAAAAAAAAAAAAAAAATCTACAAAACAATTCTCTCTAAATGTTTGTCCAGTTCCTCCTTAAATTTATTTAACCTATCAACACCCACATCGACAGATGGAAGTTTGTTCAAGCAATTAACCACCAGGTGGCTAAAGCAAATTTCTGCACATCTATTCTGCATCTGTCTTTCCTCAAATTGAATTTATGCTCCCTTAAGTTCATAATCTGAACAAGTGAAAGAATCCCATCAGAATTCAGTGTGCTCAACCCATTTAAGGCCTTATACACCTCAATCAGATCACCTCACAGGTGCCTAGTCTCCAGCCGCTGCAATTTGCAGAACTTAAGCCTCTCTTGGTAAGCTTATCCCTTCATTCCGCTTACCAATCTTGTTGCCCTTCTCTGTACATGCTCAAGCAAATCTACATCAGGTTATGATGGACATCATTGCGAGATCCAATCTTCTTTACATTTCTAGGGTACAGCTCTAAAATGGTGTTCACAGGCTGGCCTCTAGTTGGTACACTGGACCGAACCTATTGGTAACTCTGTAGGAGGCTTATGGATCAGCTAGTGTATAATCTTGCTACCTCTACTCTGCCAGATAGTGACTGGCAGGAGTCTGAGTAGTGTGTATGAGGGGGCATTGTCAAGGCCATGTAATGTCAAGGATCAGGGTATATACTTACCATGTGTATGGCATATCTAAAAATTTCATTACTCCATACAGCATGTAGTCCCCCACAACCTTTTCTTACTATTGAATAGACCATGAATTAGCATTAGCATTAGAAGAGGCATATGACGCAAGAAAGCAAGCTTATGCAGCATCAGCCAAAAAAAACACCACTCCAATTTCACCCCTCCTTATGGGTTTTGATAATTAACTTTATAGTATCGGTGTAAACACACCATAGTTAACCAATATATATTTGAACTACGTATGTAGCGTAGAGGGCATCGTTTTAATTGTATCTCATAATGTGGTTGTCTTCACAACGAGATAGCTACTATTGCATTACTTCAAATAAATAACGCTTAGTATATAAATAAATAAATAAATAATGCAATAGTAGCTATCTCGTTGTGAAGACAATCACATTATGAGATACAATTAAAACGATGCCCTCTACACTACATACGTAGTTCAAATATATGGGTTAACTATGGTGTGTTTACACCGATACTATATAATAAATTTTTATTATAAAGAAAAAGCAAAACCAAAATATTCTGATATTAAAACACAAGATCAAATAAAAGGTAAACATTAAAATGCTTAAAAACGTATTAGGAAGAAGGGTTGATCTAGAAAAAGTCCGTGATGTTGGTTTGCCATTTTAAGTTTTGTAATTCATTTTGTATCTCAATGTAAGGACCACATGCACACTGAATCTTTCTTTTGAAATTGAGGCTCCTCTCTATTACAGGGTCATATTCCAAAACTTTGTCTATCAATGTTCTCTGCAATTTCATTATTTCTCCTAGAGCTTTCAAATTAAGAGTAGATTTTGAACTAACTTTTTCTACTTCATCTTTATCCTCAATTTTATCCTGATTGTTGACCCCGTTTGATGAGTTCAACAGGATTGTCTTCAGTCAATTCCTGACTGTGAAACACAAGCAACTCCTCAATTTTTTTATGGATGCATGTCTACAAGACCTTTTCATCCAGCTGGACAATGTCTCAAATTTCGTTATCAATGGAAGGAACTGCAGCTATTTCGGTGACAACCCCTAGCCAAAGCTTCTCCCAGCAAACATTGATAGTGGATTGCTGTATCTCATACAGTGACTCATGAATATCAATGATACAGTCAGCGCTATAGATTTTTTTCCCAGTATGTTGTGACATTATTATTATTATTAGCCATATGGTGCAAGGAAGCCTGAGGCTTATGCTGCACCGGCCAAAAAAAAAAAAAAAAAAAATTCCCTATTACCCTGAGTGAGAGAGAGAGAGAGAGAGAGAGAGAAGTAGAAAGGAATCACCAAGAAAGAGAAGAATGATGATATCCAGCTCAGGACCCTGGGTGTGCCAAGCCCATACTCACCAGATGTGGGCCCCTGGGGGGGGGGACATCCAGCATTATGTCTTCTTGTATTGTATTCATAACGCCCTTAACACTGCATTTGTATGGTATGCTTTAAATCAGGGGTATGCTTTAAATCCCCAACCTTTTTCATCGGAGGGCCACATAGAAAATTCATAACAAATGGCACTGACCGGGCTAGTCGGGTGGGTAAAGTGCCTGCCTGGCAACCCAAAGGTTGTGGGTTCAAATTCCACCTCGGGCTTGGATCAGAGTAGAAAATGCAAAAACCTTGGGAGGTGCGATATGGCCACAGAAGCCAATGCGCCAACAACTAACAAAAAAAAAAAAAAAAAAAAAAAAGGCGGACCGGAGTCAGTGCAATTTTGATGACTAAAAACACTGTAAACCAAAAAAGCAATTTTAGCGACTTCACCAGGTCAAAAGGGGTATACAAGATAGAAAAACCATAAAAAATTATAAATACGAGATATTTATAAAATTATAAATCATAAAAAATTATAAATACGAGATATTTATAAAATTATAAATAAATATTTATAATTTCTGTAATACTTTAATTTAAATGCTATAATACATTGTAAATTTAAATTTACAATGTATTATATTTATAATAATTTTACCTTAATAAGGGTTGTTACAAGATCCACTTTCTATATAAAGTCCAAGGACTTTGCAATGAAAAAAAAAAAGCCACAGTCATATCAAAAATCACAATTTTTATTGTTATAATCACATTTGTTATTACAAAAAACTATAAAAAATTATAAGAATTGGACTTTTGTTGCAAAAAAAAAAAAGCTATAATCATATCAAAAATCACAATTTTTATTATTATAATCGCATTTGATATAATAGAAATAGCAAATCAATGAGATGTTTGTAGTTGTTTAGATTTAGCAATAATTGAAATGTTAGGCTTAATAGTAGAAGTTCCCAATCTTAAAAAGTCTTGCAAATGTTCATCTAAATAGAAGAATGAAACCAAAAATAGAAGTTATTCTTCTTGCTAATTTTTTTAATTCTGGAAATTCATTTTCTGTCAAAGTTTTATAGAAGTTAATTAAAATGGGAAAAATTATTTTGTTCAATTTGATTTTTAAATAATTCTAATTTTGTCTGAAATGCTTTAATATTGTAGTACAAGTCATTTACAAGTTGATCGCAACTTTTGAGTTTTTTATTCAATGTATTCAAATGTTCACAAATATCTATTAAAAATGCAAGTTCCCATAACCATTCAGAGTCTGTTAGTTCTGGGACTGGTTTACTTTATTTTTTGTTCATGAATATGTCTATTTCGGTTTTGAGTTGAAAAAATCTTTTTAATATATTACCACAACTCAATCATTGTACCTCCATATGATACAACAAATCGGCATATTCGCTTTCCTCCAAGAAAATTTTAAACTGATGATGGTTCAGGCCATTTTTGCGTATAAAATTCACAATACTAATTATAGTCGACATGATTGTGTTCGAAAACAAAAATTTACTGCACAACGATTGCTGGTGAATAACACAATGAAATTGCATAGATCTTTTGATGTTTTTGGAATCAAAATATTTATTAACATGGCCGATGAAACCAATATTTTTTCCAACCATATTCTATGCACCATTGGTCATAATTGCTGTCAACAATTCCCAATCAAGCTGCAGGTCTTCAAACACTTTTGATACGCTATAAAATATGTTTTCACCAGAAGTTCTATTCTTCAAGCTTTCAAGTGCACTCAATTCTTCTGTGACTTCAAAATTTTTATTTATACCACGTATGTAAATGAGTAACTGTGCTGTGTTGGTAATATCTTCACTTTCATCAATTGCAATAGAAAAATTTATAAAATCTGTAACTTTTTGTTTCAGCTGATATTTAACATTAGAAGAAAAGTCTTTGATTCTTCTTGTTAAAGTTGACGTTGATAAACTTATAGCAGCAAAGTGCTTAACTCGATCAGGGCATATTTCTTCTGCAATTAATAGGCATGCTCGTTTCACAAAATCACCATCAGTAAGAGCCCTCCTTTCTTCAGCAATGATTTGAGATGCTCACAAATTAGCTCTAATTAAATTTAAATTCTGATTAGTGAAACATGTCATCTGTTGTTGTTGCCTCTTGAAATCAAAGCTCAGCTCTTGTAATTTGTTTCGCAACTCTCCTTGAAGTTTATCGTAAGTCGAGGCATGTTTTGTCGTATAATGCCGTTTAAAATTATATTCTTTCAACACAGAAACTGCTTCCTTACATATAAGGCACGTACATCGGTTATTGTCCCTTATAAAAAAAAAAATAATTGATCGATCAAAGTTCATTGAAGATACAACATTCGGAATCAGTTTTTCTTTTCCTTGACACTTGGTTCGCTAAAATTAAAATTAAAAATTCAAAGTTAAATAAAAATAATATGCATTTATATAAATAGCACTAATAAATTGGTGCAATCGATTCGCACCAGACCGCTTGACCTGGAGAGCATGATAATCGGTGCAGCAGCCCAACAACTGTGGTCTGAATGAGAATGGCTGACCAGGAGAAAGATTAATATGCGTACTTGCTTTTACACTGCAAACTGCAAAGAAAGCATTGCACACAATTCTTTCACTAATACTTACTTGATTAATTTAGATTAGTGTTTAGCAATTGTTTTAACAGGTGCTTATTTTAACTTTACTATTTCACTTTTTGACACAATGCTCATGTTTGCCAGAAATACTCGAGGCTATAAACTTATAGCCTTGGGCACTCACACTGTTTGGATTTCCAACATCGCAAGAAACACTGATGCCAAGTGGAAGCGCACAGAGTTCCAAAATTATATTTAGATGCATTTACATTATATTTTGATTAAAAATATCCTTATATATGATAACCAAAAAAGATTGCTATAGAATAAATTTTGACGAAGCGGATGAAATCGTCTGGCAGGCCGGATCCAGTTTGCAGGCCGTAGGTTGGGGACCCCTGATTTAAATGATACTAATACCCTTTGGTCTAAGGGTTGGAGATGCGAGGTTGTATTCAGTGATAGAAAAACCACTTCTGCACTTGAATTTGCGCAGAAGGAGCATTATCAATGATGACCAGTACAGTCAGTCCTCATATAACATGTATTTGCACTACACAAATTCGATCATACACGATTTATAAATAGGGGAACGATATCGTATATAACACAAACCAAATTCGTTTATGCACGATTCGCCTTTGTGTTTACAAGAAATGGCAGTCGAACACAGAATCACCCCAACTGAACGCAACACGATAGGAATGAAGAGAAGATTCTGAAAATGTTTTTGTTTTTTTATATCAGTGAAGGGGAAACACATTTCACCATAATAACATAAAAACCCCACACAATTCCAGCTATTGGTATTATCGGAAATGCAATTAGATCGAGTTTACTACCAGTTTATAACAGATTCCACTAGCAGGAATGCAACTGGAAATTGTTTTTATTATTTTATGGTAGTAACCCACAGAAATGTGCTTTAGTAAAATGTGAGCTAGTGAGGTGTTCATAGTGTGTCTCTGCCGTTACGGTGTTGTTTATTCAGTTGCTACACGCGCGCAGCTTTGTTTATGTGTATCAAGTGTGCCTCGTCATTTTGTAATTGTGCTTTATTCCCTAAAAATGAGTAAAATACTTAAAAGGTGTGAAAAGGAAGCGTCCTGGTGAAGACATTACAGATTCAGAGAGAAAAAGGAAAGCAATATCGATAAACAGAGGCGGACTGGGTCAAAAATTCTTACCCGGGAAAATTTGTAGTGGCTTCATACTAGCATTTATGGCAAAATCACACCGGCCTCCGGCCCACCGGGGTTTCCCTGGTAAGGCTTATGGCCAGTCCGCCTCTGTGATAGAGAAAAAATATGAAATTGTGAAACGCTTTGGGCGAAATGAAAGACCATGTGATATTGCATGTGCTACAGCCCTAAATGAGGCAACGCCGAGAATTACAAAGAATGCAGAGAAAATAAAAACAACTTTCATAGCAGGAACAACTCAAAGCGTAATTAAAATCCAATAGCTTAAGACACAAAGAATTGGAAGAGATGGAACGGCTGTCATCTGTTTCGATAGAAAATCAAACAAAAAACAAGTTTGCTTACGATAGAAGCAAAAGCATTAGCAATATTTTATTACGTAATAGTCGTAATAAAATATAAAAGTATTTTATTACGATAATTTATTGTGTTTGGTAATGTTTTGGTTACAAATGTGTGTTCAATCTTGGGTGGTTGGCACCTAACTCTATTTTTCCCAAAGGGCCTAGTGTTCATATTGCACAATTTTGCATTGCACGAGGGTTTCTAGGAACACAACTATTGTGCTATACGAGGACTGACTGTACTTTAAATTTGAGGTTTTTAGATACCATGAATTTTTTTGACTTTGGGGACAAAGCAGTCCACACTCTAAGAATAATGCTGCAGTAACCCATGCTTTTATTGTTTCCTCACCAAGGCACAGGCATTTGATTTTTATTCTTGCCTCTTAGTGCACGGGAGTTCATGGGGTGATAGCATAGGCTTTACTACATGGGGGCCCCTGAAGCATTACAGAATATGGATCCACGATTCTTCCCCATCCTAAAAAAAATTAAGATCAATAATTTGTATCAGAATTTATCACACAAGCAAAAAAGCCTCACAGGTGATATCCAGCATGATCATGAATAAAGGAAGCTTACCTTCTATATGGCATACTTCAACAGGTGCATCCAAAGAAAGCAAGTAGTCTAACCACATTATTTGTTTGGGAGACAGTCTGTCTCCTGGTCCTTTGACTTCTACTATCTAAAGAAATTCAACAAAATTCACTATTAAAATTTGAATTTATAAATACAATTAAATTTTATTTCTGAAAAGATTTTTTAAAAAAACTGTTATTAACAAACTTTTATTCACATCTGCATGCAATCAATTTGTAAAAATATCTTTTTACATTGGTTTCTATTCGTAAATTACAATAATACACGTATTAGGGACAAGGTTAATTATATTGCACAGAGGCACTCCAAGAAGTGGGATACATCCATTTCAACCGTTTCCCTCTAATCTTAGACTTTACACAAGATTTGCGGATGACATTCTTCCCTCGTTTACCCTCGAAATGGAAATAGATAATTCAATCAATTTCTTAAACCTTACCATTTATAAAGTGGGCACAAGATTAGGTACCAGGATTTACAGGGAAAAAACACACATGGGTAAATTTCTACACTTTCATTCACATCATCCTCTATACATTAAAGAAGCGGTTCTTTTTAACCAGATTCATAATGCCGTTAAATATAGTTATATACAGGATATTTTGGCGTTGAACTTAATTACCTTACAGAAATATTCTTAGATAGGAAGTATCCACTACAGTCGATAAATGATACCACTGTCAAGGTTAATAACAGAATTAATAACCCACATCAACGAAACAATCATCATGATGGGAAACTAGGAACCCAAATCGTTCTCCCTTATCACAGGCAATTCATGAGAGCTTCCCTGGACTTAGGGGAGGTACCCATGGACTGGAGATGTGCAAATGTGACCCCCAATCAACAAAGCATGATCAAAGGGAGACACAGGTAATTACAGACCTGTTAGTTTAACTTATGTTCCAAGGAAATTAATGGAGACACTGGTTAAAGAAGCACTGCAGGATCATCTAGACAAGTCTTCAGTTATAGCTCGGATTGGTTTGCTTTTTTTTTTTGGAGCATTAGCAACTAAGGCCATATTGCTCCTGGAATATGCGGTGGTCATTCCCTGACCTTTCCGCATCCTCCGTATTTGGTGGTGACGGGCTCGAACTCCGGTCTAATCAAGAAGCGTGTGCTACGCACTGCTGCTCCTTCCCACCTGGCTATGGAGGCGCCTATTATAGCTCGGACACAGCATGGTTTTGTTAAGGGGAAGTCTTGACTGACCAATTTGATTGGATGCTATGATGCAGTCACAAAAGAACTGGATGCAGGAAAAACTTTGATATCATATATTTGGATCTTAGAAAAGCCTTTGATACTGTTGCACATGGAAGACTGCTGCACAAATTGGAGCAGTGTGGCACTGGAGGCATATTGCTGCTATGGATAAAGGGATGGTTGAATGGGAAAAGACAGAGAGTGGTAATCAATGGACATTACTCTTCATGGACTAATGTTATTAGTGGAGTTTCTCAGGGTTCAGTGTTGGATCCATTCTTGTTTTCTGTATTTATAAATGATATTGATGATGGTATATCAGGCTTAATGTCCAAGTTTGCAGACGATACAAAGGTTGGCAGGGTTGTAAATGACACTAATGGCTTAAGTTTTGCAAATTACAGTGTCTGGAGACTAGGCACCGGCGAAGTGATCTGATAGAGGTGTATAAAGCCTTGAATGGTTTGAACATGCTCAATGCCGATGGGATTCTTCCTCTTACTCAGAATAATCGCCTGAGAGGGCATAAATTCAAACTTGAGGAAAGACGGTTGTAGGACAGATGTGCGGAAGTTTGCCTTTAGCCAACGGGTAGTTGATTGGTGGAGCAAACTTCAATCTTTTGTTGTAGAAATTGATAATTTAAATAGATTCAAAGCAGAACTTGACAAACATTTGGAGCGAGTGGATGGGTGAAATAAGGTTTTTTTTTTTTTTTTTTTTTTTTTTTGTCTGATGCTATATAAGCTTGCTTTCTTGCATTGTGCCTTTGCTAATGCGGGAAACGACTTCAGCAAGTCTTTGCTAACACAAATATAACCATAGTTTTTTCGTCATATAATAAACTAGGTTCCAAATTCAATACATATAGAACAACACACAAATACACTACACAGGATTATAATAATATTATATATCTAATTCAATGAAAAACTGACTGTAATGCCTGTTATATTGGGATCACCACGACTAATTTCGGTACTTCCAAAATCTCTAATGCGCGCGTATTATCATTTTAATAGATTTAAGTCTAACCTATCTAGTACGGAGTTAACACAGCATGTTGATTCCCACAATCATAATACACTGATTGATTCAACTATTACTATAATTAAATTGGAATAATTATAAAATTCTCCAAAATGAAGCTTTAGTTATTGAATGGTTTAGTCGACACATGTCATTGAACGTATTAAACACAAAACTCCCAATCAACCTCTAGCCCAATTTGGGCCTTGGCATAAATAAAATTCAGACGTGCTCTGAATTGCATCTCGGGTAATAGCTCTTCTTATTAATAACGTTCGTGTTCCTCTTCTCACAAAGCTAACTGAAGATGAATATCGAAGTTGTTCATGCACAACTATTGGTTTTTTATTAATAATTAATCTATTCAAGGTTATTTCCACGTTTACAATTTTAATTGTAAACCGTGAAATGGAATGTACATTCCCTTTCTTATGCATATATTTAAATGGGTTTAATTAATTTTACGTTTTAATTTTTAAAATTTAAATTGAACCACGACTTCAATAATGATTTAGTATAAGTAAGTCTCTCATTCTTATTAACTGTGTGCCTTCTATAATCTCATCACATTCAAGCAGATTCATCAAGAGGTGAGTGCTGAAAATTAAGCGGTGCTACTTTAATATATTTAGTCATTATAACACAGCACATAAGGAGTCCTTAAACTTACAGTTAGTTGTTAAAAAGTTAATGCAAACAATAATATTCATGAAAAAGGCTGTTTAAACATGTGTAATGCAAACACCTTTACGAAAACAAAAACCCTCCCCTTTACCCATGACGGTAGTTACCTCTTTGAGTAAACCCAGCATCAGTACACTATGATCACTATAATTTAGTGGTTCCTTTATCTGCAAATACTTAATGCATGAATAATCACTGTTGATAATCAGATCATGAGTATTACTCCCTCTGGTTGCTCCTTGAACATGTTGCTGTAGAAAACAATCCTCCAATAAATCCACAAAAGTCTTGCTAGCGTGCGAGTGACCAACCCACAAGTTCCAGTCAATATCTGGACAGTTAAAATTCCCTGTTACAAGACATTTTGATATACTAGCCCACTCTATCAACTTTTACAACAACAGATGGAAGTCTGTTCCAGCAATCAACTACCCGCTAGCTAAAGGCAAATTTCTGCACATCTATTCTACAACTGTCTTTCCCCAATTTGAATATATGCCCACTCAGGTTCTTAATCTGAGCAAGAGGGAGTATCCCCTCAGTGCTGAGGGGATACTCCCGCTTATACCTCAGTCAATATCTGGACAGTTAAAATTCCCTGTTACAAGACATTAGCATTAGTAGAGGCATTTGATGCAAGAAAGCAAGCTTATGCAGCATCAGCCAAAAAAAAAAAAAAAAGTAACATAAATAAATAAAAATAACCACTTCCACTTCACCCCTCTGTTCGTTCGAAATACCTGTCCAGCTGAGCCTTAAACTTATTTAGGCTATCAACTTCCACGACAAGGGATGGAAGTCTGTTCCACCTACCAACCACCCGCTGGCTAAAGGCAAATTTCCGCACATCTATCCTACATCTGTCTTTCCTCAATTTGAATTTATGCCCTCTCAGGTGATTATTCTGAGCAAGAGGAAGAATCCCATCAGCATTGAGCATGCTCAAACCATTCAAGGCTTTGTACACCTCTATCAGATCACCTCGGTGCCTAGTTTCCAGACACTGTAATTCGCAAAACTTAAGCCTTTCTTCGTAAGAGCACCCCTTTGTCCCATTCACCAATCTAGTTGCCCTTCTCTGCACTTGTTCCAGCAGCTCTACATCCTTCTTGAAATGAGGCCTCCAGGCCTGTATACAGTACTCTAGGTGTGGCCTGACCATTGCCTTATACAAGGGAATAATCACCTCCTTATCCCTGCTAGAAAAATTCCTATATATCATTGACAATACACCATGAGCTACTCTTGCAGCCCGTCTGCACTGCTCAGAGAACTTCATATCTGCCTGCACCACCACCCCCAGGTCCCTTTCATTCTCTACCACTGTCAGTGTAGTACCACAGAGTTGATACGTTGCTCTGGGGTTGCTGTTTCCCATATGTAGTACTTTACATTTGTCAATGTTAAACTTCATTTGCCACCTCTCAGCCCATCTGCTCAACCTTTCCAAATCCTGTTGCAGCAGCATAGTGTCAGTAGTGTCCTTGACAACCCTGCCAACCTTCGTATCGTCTGCAAACTTGGACATTAAGCCTGATATACCATCATCAATATCATTTATAAATACAGAAAACAATAAAGGACCCAATACTGAATCCTGAGGGACTCCACTAATAACATTAGTCCAAGATGAGCAGTGTCCATTGATTACCACTCTCTGTCTTCTCCCCCTCAACCACCCCTTTATCCATAGCAGCAATTTGCCTCCAATGCCACACTGCTCAAATTTCTGCAGCAGTCTTCCATGTGCAACAGTATCAAAAGCCTTTCTAAGATCCAAGTATATAATATCAAAGTTATTCCCTGCATCCAGTTCTTTTGTGACTGCATCATAGTATCCAATCAAATTGGTCAGGCAAGACTTACCCTTAACAAAACCATGCTGTGTCCTAGCTATAACTGAAGTCTTGTCTAGATGATCCTGCAGTGCTTCTTTAACCAGTGCCTCCATTAATTTTCCGGGAACAGAAGTTAAACTCACAGGTCTTTAATTACTTGTGTCAGCCTTTGATCCCCCTTTGTGAATTGGGGTCACATTTGCACATCTCCAGTCCATGGGTACCTCCCCTGAGTCCAAGGAAGCTCTCATAATTATGGCTAAGGGTTTGCTTACTTCCTTTGCTGCCTCCTTTAATATAACTGGATAGATCCCATCCACCCCAGGTGCCTTTCTTGTGTTTATCTTCAACAATTTCTCCTCCACTTTGCTCTCAGTTATTACAAGATTCTCTAGCTTACTGCTAGAGTTGAATACACCTCTGGCATTCCCCTCACTGAATAACTCCTCATGTGTGAATGTCGATGCAAAATATTCATTTAGTTTGTTAGCTACCTGAGCAGGGTCATCAACAGTTGACCCATCGATCTCAAGTGGACCAATCTGATTCATCCCCTTCCTTCTAGAGTTTACATAAGTAAAGAACTCTTTGCTGTTTTTCTTCGCATCCCTTGCCAAGGATCTCTCGTAATCTGCCTTCGCCTGCCTAACCTCCTTTGTAACTTGGTTACGGATCAACTTGTATCTATCATAGGCGTCTGTGTCACGTGTTAATTTGTATTTAAAATAATTAAATGCACGTGGCATAATACTTTAAGAGTTTAGTATCTATATAATATCGTTGTTTAGATACACCATAGACACTCTTAAAAAAACTACAAAGTAGTTGTTGTGGGCATCATTTGCTCTTTCTCATATTGTGCTCCGCCTTCACGACGAGTTGCCATGATACTGCACTACCTCAAATAAGTAACGCTTCACTAATAGAGAAGACTATTGTTACTTATTCTCAGTGAGTACCACCACCCAGACATGTTTCAAGGCTATTGGCCTATCATCAGTGGGTGGGCAGGTACCCTAGTATTGCAGACATGACGACCCAGTTGTGAAGTTAATCGCACAATATGAGAGATGCCAAAAGGTGCCAATATGAGAGATGCCTTTTGGCATCTCTCATATTGTGCGATTAACTTCACAACTGGGTCGTCATGTCTGCAATACTAGGGTACCTGCCCACCCACTGATGATAGGCCAATAGCCTTGAAACATGTCTGGGTGGTGGTACTCACTGAGAATAAGTAACAATAGTCTTCTCTATTAGTGAAGCGTTACTTATTTGAGGTAGTGCAGTATCATGGCAACTCGTCGTGAAGGCGGAGCACAATATGAGAAAGAGCAAATGATGCCCACAACAACTACTTTGTAGTTTTTTTAAGAGTGTCTATGGTGTATCTAAACACCGATATTATATCGTTAATTTGTATGTATCCCATGCATTTTTCTTCTCTGCCATATGCCTCATTAGTTCTTCTGACATCCATTTAGGCCTAAACCTTGAACAATATTTCTTAGTTGGTATGTAAAGCCTAGTAGCTTCCAAGATAAGTTCTTTGAATGCTTCCCATTTTGAATTTGCTGTTGGCAATATCATCAGTTGATCCCACTGTATAGAATTTAAATACTGTCTCAGTCCATTGTAGTCGCCTTTATGAACACTGTGATCACTGCCACCTAGTGGTTCATTTACCTGCAGATTCTTAATGCATGAAGAATCACTACTGATAATCAAATCAAGAGTATTACTCCCTCTAGTTGCCTCCCGAACATGCTGATGTAGAAAACAATCATCCAATAAATCCACAAAAGCCTTGCTAGTGTGTGAGTGACCAGCCCCCAAATTCCAGTCAATATCTGGGAAATTAAAATCCCCCATTATAAGACTCTCTGATTTACTGGCCCACTCTATTTCTCCGAACAGTTTCTTATTATACTCATCAGAGTCATTAGGCCTATCGCACACTCCTACTCTCAATTTTGATCTCCCAATGCTTATGTCACACCAAACTGACTCGACACTGCACTGTCCAGCGATGTCGACTGGCTTCACTTCCTTGGATTTTGTGTGTTTTTTAACTAATAGCATAACCCCTCCTCCCTTCCTATCCTGTTTATCCTTTCTGTAGACATTGTACTCCCCAAATTCCAGTTCTGCATTCCTTATATCTGTGTGACACCACGTCTCTGAAATCCCCACAATATCTGCCTTTGATGTTTTGAGCAATACCTCAAATTCATCAAATTTATTTACTAAACTCCTAGCATTGGTGTACACGCAAGTATACATGCACCTGTTCTTTTTCTTAGCTACCCTAACACAACCCATGTGTTTACTTGTACCCCAATGATTCCCAGCAGTCTCTGAAATATCCTGCATCTTATTTTCCAGGCTGCGGCTCATTCCAATAGAATTTTGATATACTAGCCCACTCTATCAACTTTTACAACAACAGATGGAAGTCTGTTCCAGCAATCAACTACCCACTGGCTAAAGGCAAATTTCTGCACATCTATTCTACAACTGTCTTTCCCCAATTTGAATCTATGCCCGCTCAGGTACTTAATCTGAGCAAGCGGGAGTATCCTCTCAGCACTGAACCTGCTCAAACCATTCAAGGCCTTATACACTTCAATCAGATCACCTCGCAGGTGTCGAATCTCCAGATGCTGCAACTTGCAGGACTTAAGCCTCTCTTGGTAAGAGCAACCCTTTGTTCCTCTCACCAATCTACTGATAATCAGAATCTTGTTACCCTTCTCTGTACTTGTTCTAGCAACTCTACATCCTTCCTAAAATGAGGCCTCCAGACCTGCATGCAGTACTCAAGGTGTGGCCTGACCATTGCCTTATACAAAGGGATAATCACCTCCTTGTCTCTGCTAACAAAATTCCTATATACCATTGACAAAACTTCATCACCTGCTGAAGTTTTACCCCCAGGTCTTTTTCATTCTCCACCTCCTAGAGAGTAGTACCACACAGTTGGTACCTTTCTCTTCAGTTACTGGTACCCATAAGCAGTACTTTGCATTTTTCAATGTTAAACTTCAGTTGCCACTTCTCAGCCCACCTACCTAACTTTTCAAAATCCTGTTGCAGTAGCATACTGTCTTTACTGTCATTAGCAACCCTGCCAACCTTTGTATCATTGGACATTAAGCCTGATATTCCTTCATCGATATCATTGATAAATACACAAAATAACAATGGGCCCAGCACCGAAATCTGGGGACTCTAATAATAACATTAGTCCATGTAGAGCAGTGTCCATTTATTACAACTCTCTGCCCTCTCCCACTCAAACATCCCTTTATCCATTGCAGCAACTTGCCCTTAATCCCATACCACTCCAATTTGTACAGCAGTCATCCATGTGCAACAGTATTGAAAGCTTTCCTGAAATCCAAGGTGTATGATATCAACATTATTTTTTGCATCCAATTCCTTTATGACTACATCGCAGTAACCAATCAAATTGGTCAGACAAGACTTCTCCTTAACAAACTCTTGTCTAGGTGATTCTGCATCACTTCTTTAACCAGTAACTCCATTATTTCCCCAGAACAGAAGTAAAACTAACTGGTCTATAATTATTTGTGTCATCCTTTGAACCCCCTTTGTGAACTGGGGATATGTTTGCAAATCTCCAGTCCATGGGGACCTCCTCTGAATCTAAGGTTGCTCTCATAATTATGGCTAAGGGTTTGCTTACTTTCCTTGATGCCTCCTTCAATATAACTGGATAGCTTCCATCTGCCCCAGGTGCCTCTTTTATGTTTAACTTCAACAATTTCTCCTCCACTATTCTCTAAGTTATTACAAAATCATTTAGCTCCCTGTTAGAGTTTAGTAAACTTCTGTCTTCCCCTTCCTTACAGCATTCCTCATGTGTGAATGTAGATGCAAAATACTCATTTAGATTGTCAGCTATCTGAGCAGGATCATCAACTGTCGAACCATCAACATTAAGTGGACCAATCTGATTTATCCTCTTCCTTCTAGAGTTTACATAAGTAAATAAGTCTTTGTTGTTTTTCTTTGCATCTTTTGCCTAAGGATTTCTTGTAATCAGCCTTCGCTTCCTTAACCTCCTTTGTGACTTGATTACAGACTAGCTTATATCTGCCTGAAGCTTCTGCGTTACTGATAATTTATATGCATCCCACGCATTTTTCTTCTCTGCCACTAGCCTCATTAGTTCATCTGACATCCATTTAGGTATAAATCTTGAACAATATTTTTTAGCTTAATTGGAAGACTTCTTTGAAGGCTTCCAATTTAGAATTCGCTGTTTTTAATATCATCATCATTTGATCCCACTGTATCATCACCTTTACGAAAACAAAAATCCTTCCCTTTACCCTCAATGGTAGTTACATCTTTGGGTACACTGTACTCAAAGATGTAACTACCACATCTGTACACTGTGATCACTGTAATCTAGTAGTTCCTTTATCTGCAAATTCTTAATGCATGAATAATCACTGCTGATAATCAGATCAAGAATATTACTCCATCTGATTGGCCCTCGAACATGTTGCTATAGAAAACAATCTTCCAATAAATCCACAAAAGTCTTGCTAGCGTGCGAGTGACCAATTTACAAGTTCCAGTCAATATCTGGAAAGTTTGTTTGTTTGTTATTTGGTTTTTAAGAGCATTAGCAATTAAGGCCATATTGCTCGGAAATATGCGGTGGTCATTCCCTGACCTTTCCGTATCCTCTGTATTTGGTGGTGACGGGCTCGAACCCCGGTCTAATCAAGAAGTGTATGCTACGTACTGCTGCTCCTTCCACCTGGCTATGGAGGCACACCAATATCTGGAAAGTTAAAATCCCCCATTACAAGACATTTTGATTTACTGGCCACTCTTTCTCTCTATGCACAATTGTTCGTTGCACTCATCAGAATCATTAAGCCTATAACATACTCCTACTCTCATTTTCCCTTTCCAGTGTTTATGTCACACCAAACTGACTCAACATTGCACTGTCCACTCATGTCAACTGGATGCACTTCCTTTGATTTTATATGCTTCTTAACTAAGAGCATAACTCCTCCTCCCTTCCTACTCTGTCTATCCTTTCTGTACACATTGTACTCCCCAAATTCCAATTCTGCACTGCTTATATCCAGGGGCTCACATCTGGTGAGTACAGGCATGGCACACCCAGGATCCTGAGCTGGATATCATCATTCTTCTTTTTCTTGGTGATCTCTCTCTCTCTCTCTCAGGGTAAATCAGAAATTTTTTTTTTTTTTGCCTGGTGTAGCAAAAGCCTCAAGCTTCCTTGCACCATATGGCTAATAATGATATCTGTGTGATACCATGTCTCTGATATCTCAACAATATTCGCTTTCGATGTTTTGATTAGCACTTCAAATTCATCAAATTTAATTAGTACACTTCCAGCATTGGTGTACATGCAAGTATACATGCACCTGTTCTTACTCTTAGTTACTCTAACACAGCCATGTATTTACTTGTTCCATGATGACTCCCAGCAGCTCTTGAAACCCCCAGAAACTTACCCTCTAGGTTGCTGCTCATTACAACAGAAGCAGTGCAAGAATCACTTTCACCTCTGCTTGTGGCAACTATTAATCTTTTAGTCTGTGAATCTTCCCCTCCCACAAGTTAACAGTTTTCCAACCCACCTAAGATTGCCTTGATAGCATCAGTAAATATTCTTGCACCCTTTCTATTTAAGTGTATCCCATCCCTGTAGAAGCAGTCTCTTCTATTAGAGAGCACAGACCACACTTAAAAAAATTTTATCCCACGAGACTTGCACAATCTCTCCAGGGCTGGAGTACTCCTAATGCTAGGAGTACAGTAAATAAAGTTGATGAATTTCAAGTGCTAGTGAAGACATCGAAAGAGGGTATTATTGGGATATCAGAGATGTAGTTTATGCAGAATTTGAATTTGGGGAGTACAATGTGTGCAGAAAGGACAGACAGGATAGGAAGGGAGGAGGGATTATGCTGTTAGTTAAAAAATATAAAAATCTAAGGCAGTGCATCCAGTTGATATTGGTGCACAGCTGAGTCAGTTTGGTGCGACATAAACACTGGGAAAGAAAAAATGAGGTTAGGAGTATGTTATAGGCCTAATAATTCTGATGAGCAAAACAAACTATACAGTAAAAGAGAGTGGGCCAATAAATCAGAATGTCTTATAATGGGGGATGTTAAACTTCTCACATATTGATTGGGACTTGTGGATTGGTCCACTTGCATACTAGCAAGACTTTTGTGGATTTATTGGATGATTGTTTTTTACAGCAGCATGTTTGAGAGGCAACCAGAGGGAGTAATACTCTTGATCTGATTATTAGCAGTGATTATTCACATTAAGAATCTGCAGATAAAGGAACCACTTGATGGCAGTGATCACAGTGTACTGATGTGAGATTTACTTAAAAAGGTAACTACCATAAGGGGTAAAGGGAAGAGCTTTTGCTTTCGTACGGTGACTTCAGTTGGACCAACTAATGATATTGCCAATAGCAAATTCTATATGGGGAACATTCAATGAATCAATCTTGGAAGCTACTAGGCTTTTCATACCAACTAAAAAAATCCCATTAAGGTTTAGGCCTAAATGGATGTCAGATGGGACTAATGAGGCTTGTGGCAGAGGAGAAAAATGCATGGGATGCATATAAAGTATCAGGTGATACAAAAGCCTATGGCAGATATAAACTAGTCTGTAATCAAGTCACAAAGGAGATTAGGCAAGTGAAGGCAGATTACAAGAAATATTTGGCACGGGATGCAAAGAAAAACAGCAAAGACTTCTTTACTTATATAAACTCTAGAAGGAAGGGGATGAATCACATTGGTCCCTTCACATATCGATCGTTCGACTGCTGATGATCCTGCTTAGGTAGCTGACAAACTGAATGAGTATTTTTGCATCTATATTCACACATGAGGAGTTATTTAGGGAGGGGAATGCCAAAAGTTATCAAACTCTAACAAGGAGCTAAAGGATTTTATAATAACTGAGAGCAAAGTGGAGGAGAAATTGTTGAAGTTAAAAATAGGAAAGGCACCTGTGGTGGATGGGATCTATTCAGTTATATTAAAGGATACAACAAAAGAAGTAATCAAACCATTAACCATAATTATGAGTGCATCCTTGGATTCAGGGGAGGTCCCCACAGACTGAAGATGTGCAAATGTATCCCCTATTCATAAAGGGGGTCCAAATGGTGACATGAGTAATTACAGACCGGTTAGTTTAACTTCTTCCCGGGGATAATTATGAGGCCGCTGGTTAAAGAAGCATTGCAGGATCATCTAGACAAGGCTGCAGTTATAGTTCAGACAGAGCATGGGTTTGTTAAGGGGATGTCTTGTCTGACCACTTTAATTGGAAACTATGATATGGTCACAAAGAAACTGGATTCAAAAATAATTTTGATATGATATATTTGGATTTCAGGAAAGCTTTTGATACTGTTGCACATGGAGGACTGCTGTACAAATTGGAGCAGTATGGCATTAAGGGAAAGTTGCTGCTATGGATAAAGGGATGGTTGAGTGGGAGAAGACAGAGTGGTAATCAATGGATACTGCTTTTCATGTATTAATGTTATTAGTGAAGTTCACCAGGGTTTGGTGTTGGGACCATTGTTGTTTTCTATATTTATCAGTGATATTGATGAAGGTATATCAGACTTAATGTCGAAGTTTGCAGACAATATAAAGGTTAGCATGTTTTTTTAATGAGAGTAATGACAGTACACTACTGCAACAGGATCTAGAAAAGTTGGGCAGATGGGCTGAGATGTGGCAGCTGAAGTTTAACATTGACAAATGCAAAGTACTGCTTATGGGTAGCAGTAACCCCAGAGTAATCGCAACTGTGTGGTACTACACTCAGTGGAGAATGAAAAGGACCCGGGGGTAATTGTGCAGTCAGATATGAAGTTTTCTGATCAGGCAGACAGGCTGCCAGAGCAGCTCATGGGGTCTTGTCAATAATAGAGAGGAATTTTGAGCTACTAGAACGAGTACAGAGAAGGGCAATGAGATTAGTGAGTGGAACAAAGGGTTTCCACTCACTAATCTCCTGTGATCTCCTAATCACTAATCACCTCACAGGTGAACTGGAATGTCTCATAATTATGAGACATTCTTTTAATCTGGCTATCGATCTGCTCAAAGACCCCGATGAAGTAGCGGGTAGATGACCAGGTAAAGGAATGTTTAGTTGATATTGATTTGATGATTAATTAATGCTATTTAAAGATTGTTAAAATAATTATAATTATAACTTTAACTTCATTAAGTATTAGTTATATCTTTAATACCATTACAGACCCCCAGGAATAGGTTAGACTACACATTCTAACTGAATCTCCTGTTCCGTATACACCTTAATACCTATATAGAAAATAAATACCAGAAAACTGAAGTAGTTTAAACAATCAAACTATATATATATATATATATATACATATTATATATATATATATATAAAGAATCTTTCTTTCTTTCTTTTCCTATTATTTCCTAACCTACCATTTAAGGTCAGGTTATGAAATAAGACAAAAAATAAAGAAACCTTTTCCCTTTTTCGTAACCAAACCTACAGAGCCGTGCCGAGGGTGAAGCAAATGAGGCTCCTGCCTCAGATTAAAAGCTGAAAGTGAAGGGGGGGGGGCGCCAAAAGAAAGATTAAATAATTGCCAACATTGCCATGATTAACAGTAGGGCGCAATTTTTTGTTCTTCCCTCAGGCACTAAAATGTCTCGGCACGGCCCTGCAAACCTAGATCAATAATATAGTAAAAACACTCAGGAACTCCAAAAATCTGCTTTTAATAATGAGAAAAAACATAATGAAGAACATAAAAATGAACGAAACGGAACAGAAAAAAAAAAATTCATGAATACAAATCATATAGTTGGACCTCAATAGCTATTCATGATTTGAGTAATAATATTCTGAAAAGTATCTTCATGATTTTTCCCATAAATTTGATGGCACATATATTCATTCATGTGACTTGTCAACATATCTTTACAGCTGCCATTTAGTCTTTTAATCACACTTTTTAGTCTATTCCACTGGGCTTCGATGTTATTCGTATGTGTTCCTGTATATGGATCTACAAAATGTTCCTTGTGTTTCACTGTTAAATGCTTGTAATTCTTTTTTTCTAAGGTCCACACCATTCATCTATTATTATGGTAGTATTTTTCTTCGCTACTTTTCTAATAATGTGTTATTTTGCTTTCTGACTTTTTATGAATTTCATGAAGATGTATTTTGATTCTCTTTCAAATACTCCAAACACCCATTTCTTCTTAGAGTGAATATTGGGAATGGCCCAAGGTTTCAAAGCAGCACACAAGCAGTGCAGCCATGGCAATAACAGTCTTGTGAGAAGGCATATTGTCCTGGTGAAACAAGACTCCTTTTCTGAGTTTTTCTTGGCACTTATCTTTGATGTGTTTGTGCAAATACCACACACAAGTTGCATAATATGCCCCTGTGACTGTTTGGCCTTTCTGAAGATAATCCACTAAAACCACTTCTTCAGCATCCTAAAAACCAATGCCATTACTTTACAACAGAAAGAATCAACTTTGCTATCTTTGGATGGGGGAGAAGAGCTGTGTTGCCACTGTTTGGACTGCTCCTTTTCTCTAGCTGAAAGCGATGGATCCATGTCTCATCCATGGTCACAAATCTTGCAAGAAAATTTGTTGGATTTGCTTGAAAATGATGCAAATGTTATCTTGACAACTCTTGTGCATTTTTGATCTGCTGTCAACAACTTTCGGACCCATCGTGCTGACACCATCCTATTTCATAGCAAGAACATCTCTTATAATGTGGTACACACATTCCGACGAGATGCCCAAGACACTAGCAACATACAAAACTGTCACTCATTGATTACTCATCACCAGATCATGAACACTGTGAACAACTTCTGGAGTGATGGACACTGCAGGTCTTCCACTGCTTGGGTCATCTTCCAGGCTCTCTCTCCTTTGTTTAAATTCTGCTGCCCACTTCTTAATGATGGAATAGGAAAGGGGCCCTCCGGTGTTGTAACCATATCCTCATGCATTGCTTCGGACTTTAATTCCATTTTCCCAAACACTGGATGACTGTGCAGTGACTGATTTTGTCCATTTTTCCTTGTTCACACAACTTTATTGACTTCAGGACCTGAAATTAAAAAAAAAAAAGATGTTATTGAAACTTGGTGCCTTACTATTTGAAGGGTTATGCAGAAATTTTTAATACAGTACCACTACCTTTTCATACTCAGACCATGAATTTTTCAAACCCGCCTTGTATATTTATATGCATTTTTTTTTTTATAGGAAAATATGCAGTTTAAATTGCATTTTCCAGAAACATTTATGATATTAAGGGAAACTCCATGTACAAGAATCCCAGACTATCAATGCATAACTTCTCACATAGTTAAATTTGTATTCAAGAACATGGCAATGTGTGTAAAGGAATGCATTTTGGTAGGTAGTGGTGGCAGGTTGGGGGTATGAGGGTTTCCATATTTAATATGTGAAAAGGTTTTGAGAATGATTATTACACAAAATTATTATTATTATTATTATTTTTTAAATTCCGATGTATTCACCTCAAAATTCAATACATTTATTGTATTTATTCTGTAAAGAGTTTAATCCTTCAAAAAAAAAAAAAAAAACAACAACATTCAGGTCGTGCATCAAACCAGACTTCCAAAGCGGTATTTAGCTCTTCTTCATCTTTAAAATGAGTTCCACAAAGGTGAGACTTGAAATTTCTAAACATATAATATCACTCCAGGCCAGATCTGGACTATACAGGGATTGATTTAATTTTTAAAATCCACTTATGAATTTACTTTAGCTTACTTTAGCCTGTGCAACTCAGCTTTGTGCACAGGTGCATTGTTATGGAGAAGCAAAACCCAATTACCCAACTTTTCTCATCTTTTCCCCCTTGAATTGCAGCTTTCACTATGGCATAAAGGTGGTATAATATTCTCCTGTTATTGTGATTTCAGATGCAAGGTAATCAATTAATGACAATCCTTTTGTATCCCAGAAAACTGAGACCAACACTTTTTTCCAGCTGATGGTTGGTTTCAAAACCTTTTTGAGGATGGAGATCCCCTGTGCTTCCATTGCATGCTTTGTAATTTGGATTCAGGATCATAAAAATGTAGCCGAGTTTCATCAACAATCACAAAATGAGACAAAAATCTTATCTGGATTAGCAAGAATTTATTTTAAATTCTCTTTTGATCACTTCACCCACTGATTTTTGTCATGAATGAAAAAGGTTCTTTGAACTCATCTTGCACAAGCTTCGGGCATTCCAAATGCTCATGTATTATTATTACAATGCTACTATGGGAAATGTTAAGTACTTTTTCAAGTTCAAACATTTCAATTCTTCTGTTTTCTAAAATTTTTTCTTCGATGATGACAATTTTTTCAGAAGTGATTGCTTCAGATGGCCAACCAGACCTTGGATCATCCTCAACTGACTCCCATCCTCTTTTGAATTCTGCCAACCATCTTGCAACAGTAGCATTACTGGCTGATACTTCTCCAAACACACCAGTCATTCTTTCATAAATTTCTTTAGTATTTCTACCTTCTTCAGTCAAAAATTTGATTACTAAACAGTACTCAATTTGCTGTATATTCATTCTTCTTACACCTATCAACATAAAAAAAATAAAATTTTAGAAACTGCATAAGACATTGACACAATTTTTTTTCATGTCATTAAACTAATAAAACAACCTTTTCTATAATTTATTAATACATTTTATATAACCTGTTCTCAGAACTTTCTGACCACCTTGCATATTCACATTACGATATTTAGGTAGTAAATGTTATTTTATATAATCCCCCCCTTCAATAATTGTCTCCCAGCATCTTGACTGATCTTTCATTATAGCTAGCTTTGGTTTCATAAGTGTGTGCTTATTTATTTAGTATTATTATTTTTATGAAAACTTCAAGCATGAAATGTATTAGAAACTACAGTACATAGGTTGAAGGCTGAGAAGATATTAAACTTGAATTTCTGTAGGTTATAATTATCCCTTCATAGCTTGTCTGCATTTCTATTAAGATGTTGAATGTTTTATTATTGTTACTAGCCATATGGTGCAAGGAAGCCTGAGGCTTATGTTGCACCAGCCAAAAAAAATTCCTGAGTTACAGAGAGAGAGAGAGAGAGAGAGAGAGAGAGAGAGAGAGAGAGAGAGAGAGAGAGAGAGAGAGAGAGAGAGAGAGATTGACAGAAGTAGAAAGGAATTACCAAGAAAGAGAAGAATGATGGTATCCAGCTCAGGACCCTGGGTGTGCCAAGCCCATACTCACCAGATGTGAACCCCTGTTTTGGCTCACTTTGGTAGAAAGCTCTTCAATGCTCTGAAAATATCTTCCAAAAACTTCAAAAAGTAAAATGACTTCCTAGAAGGTATTGTGGATTTCTGTAGTAGTGGTCTGTTTTGAACTATTATTGAATATCAATTGCAATTTAAACTCAATAACCTATGACACACATACTGTGCTTTTCTGCAAATAAAAAAGGCACAGTTACATATATATTTATGCAGTCAATAACAACTATATTATATAGTTAATAAATGCAAAACTATGATTTATAACATTATCTGTAATAAACTTAACCAGTATTTTATAGAGAAGTGACAATAATGATACTATACTTATGAACACACAAGAGGCAATTAAGCTATCTTCTATATTATATACAGCAATTTTTTTTATTAAAACTAAAAAACTTTTCCTTATAGTGGTTATGCACAATTATTTAGATTAATTATTGCAGATGAAGAATTTTGAGCTCATAGAACAGATAAGTAGATAAGTTTTTTTTGGAAACTGTTACCATCTTTTCAATTAATTAACATATTGAATTGTGCCTAGCAAATAGTTTAACAATCTCAGTCACATTCATTAGCATATTTTTAAATTTAGCTAAATATTTTGAGAGTTCTGACTTATCATTCATAGAGCTATTGTTTTTTATATTAATTTTAATTATTCATTAATTAAATTGTATTTAAATGGAAATCATGCCCCAGACTAGAACAGCAAAGCAATGGGCACAAAGTAGTGGGAGTGCTGAAGGGGGGCGATTTTCCTATGAATCATGGCCTAACAAAATGTGCAACTTGTGTGATTTGCAGACCTTTCTGGAACAAGATATGACACAAGGGGGATGTCCCTGTGTGTGTGTGTGTGTGTGTGTGTGTGTGTGTGTGTGTGTGTGTGTGTGTGTGTGTGTGTGTGTTCAGTGCAAAGAGTGTAAAGAAATTAGTCATGAACTTGGCATTCTGATTAGTGTTTATGAGAGCTTGAAGAGTAGGGTGGATGCCCTTGAAGGAATTAAAATGGGGGAACCATCAAGCTCTCAGCTGTCCAACTAAAATTCCAGAATGTATACTTGTGCATCAGATAACACAGCGGTAATCCCCAAGGCAGAATGCACTGGTCCCACAGGATGTAGTTACTGTCAATAACTCTATTGTCAAGGAAACAGGACATATGTTGTGCAAGAAGGATAGGTGGAACAAGACCAGTGTACAGTGTTTATTGTCAAGTGGCACTGGGGTCTCCTCTAAAACCATGTAGTATTCTCTGTGTTGCAGTACAAACACTGTAAACTGGTACTATAATTTTTGGTGTTGATCTGCGAAGGGTAGCATTAGGTTATGTTGGTCTGTTGTTCCTCTGGCATTTAGCTGCGAGGCCCTAGTGGGACCCCTCATTGCCCATTCATTGCCCTGATGAGGCAGCTTGGTATAGTAGGAGAAATAGTCTCTGGCGGGGGGTGAACCCTGGTCTGTGCCTGACCTTGCCAGGGATGGTGCCAGGTCAAAAAAAGAAGGGAGAAAAAAAACAGTCAGCAGATACCATGCCAGAAGGATGATGCATGACATCAGCACAACACACCTAACAGGTTGCCCCCACTGCAGTCTAATTTGAGGACCTGTCAGAACTCATATACTCAGCCCATCTATAGACTTGTCACACATATATATACGCAAGTACACACTTTTTTTTTTTACTTATTTAGGGGCAGACTGAATAGTAGGGCATAGGACAACTCTCTTGCACACATTTGTCATCTTGAATTCATCATCATTCAGTCAGACAGGATGCAGACGCCACCTAAACATAGCAACTGTCAGACAATCACATTTTATTTTATTATTATTGTTTTATTTTCTTTTTATGTACTATTCACAAACATTCACTCAGTCACCACATAGTTTACACAGATTACCTGACATTCACGCACATATAGGTCCAGGATGTGTCTGCCAGGGCCAAAAGTAGATGATGTTGCATATATCATCTATTAAGGGCACAAAAATAATATTGTTGCATATGTTGGTACTAACTACATTAAGAGTTAGAGATCTTCTGACTTACTTAACAAGTACTGGGCAATATTGAGGAAAATTTGTGAGTTAGGGTTGAATTTGAAAGCATCTGCAATTCTGTACAGACACAATACGAGGGAGTATATGATGAGAGTTTTGCTAATCAATTCAGCCCTGAAGAGATTGTGCAAGACTCATGGTGTAGAATTTTTTTCTCAGCATGGCATGTGCTTGTAACAGGAGAAAGTGCTTCTACAGGGATGGGATACACTTAAATTGAGGCAGCATTAGGTGGGTTGGAAAACTGCTAGCTTGGGGGGGGGGATACATAGACTAATAGATTGACAATAGCTGCAGATGTAAAATGATTCTTGCACTGTTTCTATTGGGACATGCAGCAGCCTGGAAAGCAGGGTGCTGAGAATTTCAAGACCTGCTGTGAGTCATCATGAAACAGGTAAATAAATGAGCTGTGTTAGGGTAATACTTGCATGTACACCAATGCTAGAATCAAATTTATTGATAAATTGAAGTGCTGGTTAAGTGAACAAATGTGGATATTGTGGGGATATCAGATGTGGTGTCACTCAGATATGAGGGATGCAGAATTTGAATATGAAAAGTACAATGTGTGCAGAAAGGACAGACAAGATAGGAGGGGTTATGCTCTTAGTTGGGAGCACATAAAATCTAAGGCAGTGCATCCAGTTGACATGGGTGGCCAGTGCAATGCTGACTCAGTTTATTGTGACCACTGGGAAAGCAAAAATGAGTGGAAGTGTGTTATAGGCTTAATGACTCTGATGAGCACAAAGAGCAACTGTACAGATAAAACAGAGTGGGCCACTAAATCAGAATGTTTTATAATGGAGGATTTTAACTTTTTGGATACGGACTGAAACTTATAGATTTATTGGATGACTGTTTCCTACAGAAGCATGTTAGAAAGGCCATAAGAGAGAGTAATACTCTTCCTCTGATCATCAGCAGTCATTATTCATACATTAACAATCTGCAGGTAAAAGAACCACTAGGTGGCAGTGATCATGTGTATTGATGCGGAGTTTATTTAAAGATGCAACTACTATCAAGAGTAAAGGGAAGGTTTTTTGCTTTTGTAAAGGTGATACAGTGATTTCAGACAGATTTTAAATTCTATACAGTAGGATCAACTGTTCATGTTACCATCAGCAAATTCTAAATGGGAAGTATTCAAGGAAATAATCATAGAAGCTACTAGGTTTTCATGCCAACTAAGAAATACTGTTCAAGGTTTAGACCTAAATGGATGTCGGATGAATTAATAAGACTCATGGCAGAGAAGAAAAATGCATGGGATGCATATAAATTATCAGGCGATACAGAAGCCTATGGTAGATATAAACTAGTTTGCAATCAAGTAACAAAGGAGGTTAGGCAAGCAAAAGCAGATTACAAGAAATCTTGAGCAAAGGATGCAAAGAAAAACATCAAAGACTTATTTTCATATATAAACACTAGACGGAAGAGGCTGAATCACATTGGTCCTTGATATCTAAGGGTCAACTGTTGATGACCTTGCTGAGCTTGCTGACAAGCTGAATAAGTATTTTGCATCTATATTCACATATGAGGAACTTTTTAGGAGACTGGATACCAGAAGTTTATAAAACTCTACTAGGGAGCTAAATGATTTTGTTATAACTGAGAGGAAACTGGAAGAGAAATTGCTGAAGTTAAATGTAAGAAAGGCATCTGGGGTGGATGGGATCTATCCAATTATATTAAGAGAGGCAGCAGAGAAGGTAAGCAAACCTTTAGACATAATTATGAGCAGCCTTGGATTTGGAGGGAGTCCTCTACAGATTGGAGATGTGTGAATGTATCCCCAGTTCACAAAGTGGGATCAAAGGGTGATACGAATATTTACCAACCTGTTAGCTTAACTTCTGTTCAAGGGAAAATAATGCAGTCACTGGTTAAAGAAGTAATGCAGGACTATAATGAAGCCTGACGTAGCCCAGTGGTCAGGAGCGAGAGTGCATAGCACGCGTTCCTTGAGTGGACCGGGGTTCAAGCCCGTGACTACTAAATACGATAAATATTTGTATTGACGATTTATTGTAAACTCTACTGACTTGGTTGTCATGCCGGAGTATAAACAGAAAAAATTTGTATAACTGCACTCCATCTATACAGGAGTTCAGTTGTTATTCTTCAGTCGCAGCATGTTTTGGTTAAGAGGCCATCCTGTCTGACCAATCTGACAGGATACTGATGCAGTAACAAAGGAACTGGATGCAAAAAATAATTTTGATATCATATACTTGGATTTCAGGAACACTTTTGACACTGTTGCGCATAATAGGCTGCTGTACAAATTAGAGTAGTGTGGCATTAAGGGAAAGTTACTGCTAGAGATAAAGGGATGGTTGAGTAGAAGAAGACAGTTGTTATCAATGTACACTGCTCTTTGTGTACTCTCTCAGGGTTTGGTGCTAGGCCCATTGTTTTCTGTATTTATTAATGATATTGATGAAGATATATCAGGCTTAATGTCTAAGTTTGCAGATGATACAGAGGTTGGCAGGGTGGTTCACAACAGTAATGATCATATGCCACTTCAACAAGATCTAGAAAAATTAGGCAGTTGGGCTGAGAAATAGTAATTCAGGATTAACATTGAAAAATGCAAAGTACTGCATATGGGTAGCAGTAATCCTATATTAATGTACCAACTATGTAGTACTACATGCAGGTAGTGGACAATGAAAAATACCTGCAAGTAATTGTGCAGTCAGACATGAAATTCTTTCAGCAGTGCACACAGGCTGCCAGGACAGCAAATAGGGTTTTGTCAATGATATACAAGGATTTTTCCAGCAAGGATAAGAAGGTGATTATTCCATTGTAATGGTCAGGCCACCCCTTGAGTACTTGCATACAGGTATGGAGGCCTCATTTTAGGAAGGATGTAGAGCTGCTGGAATGCATATAGAGAGAAGGGCAAGGGGCCATGAGATTGGCGAGGGGAATAAAGGCTGCAGGAAGCTTCCACCATTAATTAAGATTAACGATGGAAGCTTCCTGCAGCTACTACACCTCATCTTTATGCTTTCAGAGCTTGAAACTCTATTTTTATGTTTGTCTTCAAAGTTTCAAATATACCTAACTCTTACCAAGAAAGGCACAATTCTGCAAACTGCAGCATCTGGAGACTAGGTACCTGCGAGGTGATCTGATTGATGTGTTTAAGGCTATGAATGGACTGAGCAAGCTCGATACCTGATGGGATTGTTCCTCTTTTTCAGACTACACACACCAGGGGAATAAATTCAAGTTCAGGAAGGATGGCTGCAGAATGTGTGGAAGTTTGTCATCAGCCATCGGGTGGTTGATTGCTGGAAGAAATTCCTGTTTGATGTTGTAGAAGTGGACAGCTTGAATAAATTCAAGGAAGAACTAGACAAACTGTTGGAGGAGATAAATAAGTGAAATGGGAAGTTTTTTTTTTTTTTTTGGCTGATGTTGTATACGCTTGCTTTCTTGCATCATATGCTATTACTAATATCAATAATTTATGTCTAACATTAAATAATAATTATAAGGAATACTGAACATTTCTAATAATTTTCCTGAAAGTATGTCATTCTTATTAAGTGAATAATTATACAGGATCACAAGATTAGTGTCATATTAGTGACACTAATACGAAGAAAGAAAGGGATGTTTTTTTTTTGTTTTTTTTTTCTATACCTTAAAAATTCCAGTAGCAGGATTCCACACAACCAAGTCTGGAACTCCACTTCTACAGTGACGGAAATCTTTGGCTAGATGTTCACAGATTCCAGCTGTGAGATAACTTCCTAAACATCTTACAAGTCCCTGAAATATAAATTTTGTAGTCCTTGGCTCAGAAGTTTGAAAATAATGAAGTTAAAGCATAAACAATTTTATAATAAAATTTCTTGGATTTTACCTTTATTATTTTATTTATTATATTACCTTTATTGATTATTGCTAGTAATCATAATTTATTAGATGTTTCCATGGTGTTCTGTACTGGCAATGTTATATATGCAGTGCTTATAATTTTATATTATTTAAAAAATTCAGAGCTCCTTCCCACAAAATATCATTAGGCAATAATCTTCAACTGGCAAGAGTCATATTTGCCACCCAATTTCATATATTGTGGTTTTATATATATATTTTTTATACATGTTTTGTTTTGGTTACATATTTTCCTCTCAAAAAAGATCGTTAATTGCAGGATAACTTTCTTCTGCTTTCTAACAGTGTTAAGATATTCTACGCAATTTTTTCTTGGCTTCATAGTGCCAACAAATGGCTCTATCTGCTTATTGTCCCTTCACAGTTAACTAGGTTATTAAATCTGCTGTCAATAAGTTGTCAAATTACAGATGTAAAAGAACCAGAATAAGAAGAAAAAGCACTTGATGTCTCCCATTGAAGGAACTGTGATATCATCATCATCAGCTATTTTCAATCCACTGCAGGATGAAGGCCTCTCCAGCAACTTTCCAGTTCCTTCTGTTTTGTGCAATAGCCATCCATTTACTACCCACAAACTCATGAATTTCATCTGTCCATCTCCATCATTGTCTTCCAGGTTTTCTTCTAGCTCCTCTTGGGTACCAGTCCACTATTTTCTTAGTCCATCTGTCATCATGTCTTCGAGCTATGTGTCCTGCCCAACACCATTTTAGTTCTTTAGTTTTGATAAGAATGTCCTTTACTTGAGTTTGCTGCCTAATCCACGTGTTTCTCTTCTTATCTAACAGTCTGATTCCCAATATAATTCGTTCCATCCTTCGCTGTGTAGTTCTCAGCATTCTTTTCGTGAGTGCCCAAGTTTCACTTCCATAAGTCATGGTGGGGAGTATACATTGGTTCATCATTTTATGTTTCAGACAAATTGGGATATTGCTTCTCAGTATGTGACTACATTTTCTGAATGCTATCCATCCAAAATTTATTCTTCTCTTGACTTCCAACCATTTATCATTATTACAGCTAATGACTTGTCCCAGATAAGTATATGACTCCACCTTTTCAATTACTGCTCCTTCAATCATTATTTCCCTTTCTGTGGCATACTTGTTCATCATTACTTTTGTTTTAGCCATATTCATCTTTAGTCCCAAAATCCTTACTAACTCCGCATAACTGATTAAGATTTTCCTCTAATTCTTTGGGATCGTGGCTTATGACCACAATGTCATCTGCAAATCGTAAATGGTTTAGGTACTCTCCATTCACATTGACTCCTTTCTGCGACCAGTCTAATCTTCTGAAAGCTTCCTCAAGGGCAGCAGTAAACAGCTTTGGAGATATTGTGTCTCCTTGTTGAACTCCTTTTCTCAATTTTAAATTTACTACTGTCTTTGTCTAGTCTAATAAAGGAGATAGCGTTCTCATATATTTTCTTCAAAATCATAATATATGGGGTATCTATGCCTTGTCTTTCCAGTGCCCAAAACATTGCCTTATGCTGTATGGAGTCAAATGCCTTTTCATAATCCACAAATGCCAGGCATAATGGTGTTTTATATTCATTTGCTTTCTCCATTAGCTGTGATATTACGTGAAGGTGATCTATAGTTGAAAATCCTGTCCTAAAGCCAGCTTGCTCTTTCGGTTGATTCTCATAAAGTGATGACCTATTTGTTATTTAATAGTAAAATCTGCTTTCTACTAATTCCCACAGTTGTCTCCTACAATAAAGATTTGTCAAGTGCTATGCTCTTTGGTTCCCACCTCACTGAAAAGAACAGTTAGCCTACATCTCTAGCATTAAGAGTAACTGTGGAAGCTTTCTGCAGCTACTACACTTTATCTTTATGCTTTCAGAGTTTGAAACTCTATGTTTGTTTTCAAAGTTTCAAATCTGCTATTTAATGAAGACCTGGTTTAAGATGGAAAAGACTTTTTCTTTCTCTTTTGCTGCTCACTGCATTTCTCCTGATCTTTTTCTAGGGTTTTGAAGATACCACTGAATCTGTGTTCCACAGAATCACTTTTAACTTTTAATCCTCTCTCTCTCTCTCTCTCTCTCTCTCTCTCTCTCTCTCTCTCTCTCTCTCTCTCTCTCTCTCTGTTGGGACTGACAATATACCCAACTTTGTAGTTAAGCTGGCTAGTGTCTAAATCTTAGAGCCCTTAGTCTGTTTATTCAATAGTATGTATAAAAGATTTTTCCATCTACTTGGATTGAATACTCTATTTTTCCCATCTTCCAAATATCCACTTCTGCTAAGAATTTAAGTTTGACAGCCCAAAGTAATTTATTTCTTTTTACTTAAGTAAAGAGAAATAAATGACTTAAAGTTTCAAACATCTCTTCTGCATCTTTTGGCATTGTAAATTTTATCTCAATCTTTATTACATATCCAATATGGATATGTGGTAAGTATTACAAATTACACTGGTTAGCAGATAAAATGTTTCAATAACAAAATTAGTCAATTTTGACTAATATTGATCAGCTAAATTTACAAACTAATGAGAGGAATTATCTCAATACAGGCATGCAGAACATTTTGTTGCTAACAATACTCTATTTGGGTTAAATGAATTACAAATAAATAAATGAACTAACATTTATTAGTTCATTTATTTAAATAAATGAACTATAAATAAATAAAAATAAATAAATGAACTAACATTACTAACAAACAGCTATTAGCAATCTCTACACTTGGAGAGAAAACTAAATTTTTAGTACATAATTGTATTCATTTTAATTATAGACACAATGTCTTCTTTCACTCATTGATATTTGTTGGTGGTCTGATGTATTTTGATGTCAGGTTTTGGGGTCTTGACCATTGATTCTGGGTAGGTTTTATCACTAATGTTTTGTCTCCGAGTGTAGAGAATTCATTTAATTATTTTAAATTAATTTAACCCAAAGAGAGTGTTAGTAACGAAATGTTCTGCATGCCTATATTGAGATAATTCCTCTCATTAGTTTGTAAATTTATTAATAATGTAGAACATACTGGACCTTATTTTCTTCCATTTACTAATGCACTAAATACAAATATGACAATTGATACTATACATGTCACTTTCAGTGAGTTTTTGCTTGATTTTTGGGGAAATCTGGCCTTGAGGTACAGTTTGTGTGGCAGCACTGCAGCCATTGGTGCTGAGTCACACTATTTCCTGTCTAGACGTGTCAGTCAGTCTGATCCAGGCATCTGCCGGTGCTACACTTTGGTTTTTGATTGAGCAAAAATTTAAAATTTATCATGTAAATAGTGTGGATAATTTTTGTTACATTTGTGGTGAAGTGACATTAGCATCACAGAAGCATACCATTACTCCAGTAATAAAAAAAACATACAACTGTTATTTTGGCTGCAAGATTGGGGACCAAGACAAAAGCTGGGTGCTTCGTATTTGCTGCAATACTTGTGCTTCTAATCTCTGCAGCTGGTTAAATCACAAAGGCCACTCAATGCCTTTTGCCATGCCTATAATATGGAGAAAGCCTTCAGATCATATAACGGACTGTTATTTCTGTATGGTAATGCCTTTTCAGCGGGGAATTTCCAAGAAGAAAAAGTGGACTTTAGGCTATTTTTTCTTCTGCCAGAGTATACCAACTGCTATTCAACTGGTACCCCATGGAGGACTTCCTATTCACGAGCTATCAGCTGAATATGTTTTAGAATCTGGTGAAGAGTTAGGTGATGGCCGAGATAAATCACCTGAACCCTCCATATAAACAGATTCTGATTTTATTTCCAATTTCTTCTCTGTAGAACGACAAAAAATTATGCAAAATGAATTAAATGATCTTATCACAGATCTTTATTTACAAAAAAATAAGGCAGAACTTTTAGGCTCAAGACTGCAACAGTGGAATCTCCTTCAAGATAATGTTAAAGTGCCTGTATACCAGTACCACCAAAAGGATTTAACCCAGTTTTTTAAAATGGAAAATAATCTTTCTTGCCTATACTGACATCAATTGTTTAATGGGCTCACTTAATATTGACCTATAACCCTCAAGACTGGAGACTATTCATAGATTCTTCTAAATTGAGTTTAAAAGCAGTACTCCTACATAATGGCAACATACTACCATCAATTCCAATGGGTCATGCAGTTCAATATGAAAGAATATGATAATATGAAGTTTCTTATTGAACCCATCAACTACAAGGAGTACCAATAGCCGATTTGTGGTGACTTAAAAGTTACTGCCATCTTGTTGGGAATGCACAGCAAAGGAAACACAAAATTTTGCTGTTTTTTTTGTGAATGGCACAGTAGAGCATGGTCTTCTCATTACACAAGAAAAGACTAGCCTTCACGACAATCACTCGATCTAGGGATAAAATATGCCCATTACAGTCCACTAGTTGAACCAAGCAAAATCCTGTTACCTCCTCTACACATAAAATTGGGACTTATGAAACAATTTGTTAAGGCTATGGATCAAGGTGGAGCAGCTTTCAAAATACCTCAAGGAAAAAAATTCCAAGACTTAGTGAGGCCAAAATAAAGGAAGGTGTGTTCAGCGGCCTACAGATATGGGACCTTCTCAAGAACAAACATTTTGAACAGATCCTCCATAGTGATAAGAAAGCAGCCTAAGATGGTTTCAAACTTCTAGCAACAAACTTTCTGGGAAACAACAAAGCAGGCAACTATAATCAGCTTGTAAGAAACCTTCTGTCATCATACCATAAATTAGACTGCAGCATGTCATTAAAAATACAGTGGAAAAATAGTTTCTTCACTCCTGTCTGGATTTTTTACCAGACAACTGTGGCACATTAAGTGATGAGCATGGCAAGAGATTCAATCAGGGCATCTCAGCAATGGAGAAGCTTATTTGTTTGTTTGGGGATTTTTTGGCACATCACATCTATGGCCTCTGTAATCATAATTGACTATTGCTGGACTGTGACAAAAAATGCCCCAGGTGTCAATGCGATTTAATATATATATTTTTTTCAATAACTAAAAATGTATCAATTCTTATTATTTTAAACTGTTTTGTAAAGTTTTTTATGATATAACATATTTTTCAATATAAGATATATTAAAACAAAACGATATGATGGATGTTCTTTATTTATTCTGTTTTAGGCCTAATTAGCATATCTTGTATAAGACATGGAAGGTATTTTCAAAACTTGAAAAAAATAATTTTTTAATGCTGATTTTTTAACTCCATACATACGAAACAATACTTAAAAAATACTTTCATCAAAGAAATAAAAAATATTGAAAATTTATTGACCAGTGTTATTCTCAGACATTTCGTGGTACTTCCTGTACCACTTTCTCAGTGACTGTAAAGACAGCAGAACTATGGTGATATGATTTATCATAAAGTTGTTCATTTTGATTACACATTATTACCCATTAATTTGATTACACATTATTACCCATTAATTTGATCATACATTATTACACATTAATTCAATTAGTATTTCTTATTTGTTAAGGTTAAGGTTTAGTCTTAAATTAGCTAACAAACAGCTATTAGCAATCGGTAAAGAATTAAGTTTTAACAATTTTAAATAATTTTACATTAATTATTAATTTGGTTAATAAGATTAATAATAAATCAATTAACATTAAGTAAATGGATAACTGAATATTTTCACTCATTATAATGCTGTCCTTACAATACCATCACCTTCACATATCAAGACAATGGTTTACAATTCATTAGGACCAACAACACCTTGGTCCTGACCACCAACAGATAGAGAAAACAGAGATTATACAAAGAATCATTCATTATCAGAATAACAAACACTATTAACCAAAAAAAAAAAAAAGCATGCAGATAGCCGATAACCGCATACATATTTTTAAAAGCAGAGTATTAGAGCAGATAAAAAATAAAATAAGAACCACAATAAGTATATCCTGAAAAAAGAAACTCTCCCCACTTCTAACGTAATCTTGAACCCACCCACACAATTAAGATGCTCACAAAGATTAGCCACCAAACAGATCTCTAATCCAACAACATACAAATCCCTACTCTTGTTCTAAATACCCCTTCAGTGACAAAATAACCTAAGGTTAGTCGCAGGAGACCTTAACCAGACTTAGTTTTCCAAACTTTCTTAGTTATAAGAAATATGTAATCAAATTAACGTATAATAATGTATAATAAAATTAGTGGGTTTTATTTTTGTTATTAACATAAAACTAAAATTTTATTTTAGTTTTATGTTAACTTTGATTACATAAAATATGTAATCAAAGTTAACAACTTTATTATAAACCATATCACCATAATTTATCAATTCTGCTGTCTTTACAGTCACTGAAAAAGAGGTACACACAAAATAAAGTACCACAAAATGTCCGAGAATAATCTGCAATTCTTTAAGAAATTAAAGGAAAATTACACTCCACACAGGTTCTAAGTGCTCAATATTTCACCATTTCTAGTCCTTGATATACCTGTGCACCATGCTGCTAAAAGAATATTTAACTGATCTTTTTGAAACCAATATTTTAGCTACCGATGTCATCACTTGTAAAAGTCAAATTTATGTGGAATATAGAGGAAAGGGTAAATTTATGCATTTACCCATTCCTCTATATTTCACACTGTTTAACCTTCCAACTTACTTTATTATTATCAGTATTTTGCCAAGACAAGTCCATGCATGCACTTAACTATTTGTCCACATCTTACCATCCTTAGCTCATCCTCTTCATCTCCCTATATCCACCATCACTCACCTCTCAATTCATCTATCATGATTTTTCCTCAATTTCCACCTGAGTCTCTTCCTCTCTGCTTATCCATTATATCCCTCACCTTGCAACACATCCTGCCTTCTGATTATTTCAGTTAAACATCTCTTCCCAAAACCTCCTTATTTCTCACTTATTAACCTATCTTATCTTTTTGATCCTTCTCCTTACTCGTGTTTAATCTACAGCTAAAACAATGATTTCATTATGCATTTTACTCAGATGGTTTTCCTTTAACTGACAGAATACATTCTAGATGATAACTTTGGCAGAATTTTGTAGGTAGTCATAATGTAACTTCAGCCAAGTAGTCAAATTAAAGTATGGAATTACACCTGCTGCCACAAAATATGCTAAAATGCTTGTAAAGAACTGTAGGTGCAAACTTCAATATTCTCTGGAGTATAAGCATTTTATTTATTTAAAAGCTTGCCAGTCAAAATCTATTAAATGATAAGCAGACATAACATTTGCAGTACTAACAGGATGTCTGAATGGTAGATACTCACAAATCTCTATGATATATGAAAAAATACCTGATAAATGTATACACATCCAATATGTAGAGTATTTCGTTGGGAGTCAGTAAAAAATTAATGCTAAAAAGAGCATTTGAAATTAACAGGCAGACAATTTATACAGGAACTGTATCATTTGTAAAGGTATATGCTGTGTCATAGACTTCGAGCTGACATTATATTTGCCAAGCATAAAAGTATAAATAATGAAAAATTGGAAAAAATATAGTAAAAAAGATCTCTGCGTAAATCTCTTAATATCAAAACTAATACACCCTTTAAGTTCATGAATTAAAAAAAAAAAAAAACCAGTGAAACAGTTAAGGCACTAGGAACTTTTACATTATTTCACTTAGGATTTCAGACTAATAAACAGTACATGCCAACCTTTAGCTGTTGACTGCTAGTAAAGTTATCCCACTTCATTAGTGATATTTTGCCTTCTTCTTTATCCCAAACTTGTTGAATTCGTTCTTGAAGATCCTATGTTGGATAAAGAGGTTAGTAGATGACAAGGATATACAATAAAAAGTTAAATTAATATTCAGTTGTTTTTGTTTAATTTCAATTCAAGTACAACCCAGATATACTGCAACTCTCTGTAACACGAGAGGGCACTGAATGTCATTACAAGTGGATGCAGTGAAATTCGAGCTCAAAGAAATATGTTTTTTGCCTTTTTATTTACTTGTCATATTATACTGTACTTTATAAGTAGCTTTATAGACTTAGTTACACTTGTTATTTTTATTTTTAATTTAGATAGAGATTTTGTAGGTTACTACTTAATATATGTAAAACCATTGTTTCGTTTCAATCTTGCCACCATTGTTATAATATAGAGTGAGTGGTAGGGAATTCAAATTTTTAACTGTGGTAAATAGGTAGCTAACGTAAAACTAGATAGTGTAGTATCGATAACTAATTAATGAAATTTATTGAACTTATTAATTTTCATTGTATTCAATCAGATATTATGCCTCAGACTAGAGCAACAAAGCAATGAGCACAAAGTAGCAGGAGTGCTGTGGCTCAGGAATGAAATGAGGAGGGCTGTTCTCCAATGTAATACAGCCTCAAAAAATGTGCAGCTTGTGAAACATTTGCGGAGCTTTCTGGAACAGGGTATGATCTAGCCAAGGAGGATGTCTTTGTGTGTGCTAAGTGCAGATAGTGTCAAGAAATTAGGTGTAAACTCAGTGTTCTGATGGGTGCTTTTCAGAGTTTGAAGAGTCAGGTAGATGCTCTTGAAGATATTAAAGTGAGGATCCATCAAGCTTTCAGCTGCCCAACTCAGTGCTAGAGCTCCCTCTTGTGCATCACACTACACAGTGGCAATCTCTAAGGCAGAATGTGCTGTTTCCTCAGGAGATAGTTATTGTTGGTGACTCCATTGTCAGGGAGACAGGTAATATATTGTGTAAAAAGGATAGGTGGAATAGGACCAGGGTATGTCTGCCAGGGGCTTAGAGGGGTTTGATTTGATTTGATTTGAATTTTATTGGCGCATTAGCATCTAAGGCTATAATGCGCCAAGACCAACTTAGAGGGGAACAGGCATTCTGTGTGTTATCAGACACTCAGTCTAAAACACTGATGGATCCAATATCTTTCTATTTCAGAAGATTTAGGAGAAGTCCGGTTGGCGTGCCTCCCTAAAATCCACTCATGTACAGCTTCTCGATGGTAAGCCCTGTTATGTCACTTAGGTGGCAACGAACGCATAGAGTGGTTCTCTTCAAGACACCTGGTCAGCGTGGAGAGGAAAAGACCAAACCCTCCAGCACATGACAGTAATACAAAACAAATGGCCCTCAGTCAGCGGCTTTCACTCCCCCTCTTATGGCAGCGAGAGGATCAGAGTGGAAGCAGAGGGTGCTAAGAATCTCTGGGTACGATCAGGCTGCCATGCACGGAAACTGAACTTGGCCTGTTACAACGTAAGATCGCTGATCGGTGAAGACAGGATATTAGAGTTGGAAAAGGAATTAGAAAATGTGAATTGGAATATCATCGGTTTGGCTGAAACAAGAAGAAGAAACGAATCACTTATCAGTTTATCAAGTGGAAATCTGTTGTACACCAATGGAAATAGTGAAAGGAGAGAAGGTGGAGTTGGATTTCTAGTACATAAAGATATAAAAACAACTTTTGGAATTCAAAAGTACATCACTAAGGATGTCAAGACTACTATTCAGGATTTCTAAGAGGTACAAGCTAAAGGTTATAATGATTTAAGCACCAACATCAAGCCATGATGATGAAGAGGTTGAAGAAATGTACACAGAAATTGAGAGTCTTCTAGACGATCAGAAAACCCACAACACTATCATTATGAGGGACTTCAATGCTAAGGTTGGAAAGAGACAAAACAGTGCAGAAATGGGAACTATAGGAAATTTTCGAATTGGTGAAAGAAATGTGGAATTTGCAGAATCTCGAGGATTGTCAGTAATGAACACTTTTTTCAAGAAAAGGGTGAACAGAAAGTGGACATGGAAGAGCCCAAATGGATTAACAACTGAAGAAATCGACTTCGTCCTCACTAACAGAAGATATATTGTGAATGATGTTACCGTCCTGAACAAGGTAAATGTTGGAAATGACCATAGAATGGTAAGATGCACACTTGATATAGATATAAGAAAAGAAAGGAAAATACTGACTAGAGTTAATAATAAGAAGGTCTTTGAGATAACAGAAGAGGAGAAAAGGCAGTATGTACTGGAACTTAAGAACAAGTTTCAGCTTCTGCAGACGGCTCAGGACCAAGATATCGTGAGGAATATTACAACTTTCTGAAAGTGATAAAGCCCAAGAAACCTATAGGTAAAAAGAAATCCAAAGAAGAAAAAAGTAGTCAAGAAACACTTGTCATGATGTACCGAAGACGACAAATGAAGAGCAAGAAAAATGCTGACAAGGAGAAAATGAGTATACTGAGTTATGCAAAGCCATTAGAAAGAGACTCAGAGAGGGCATAAGAAAATTTAACACAACAAAAGTAGAACAAGCATTAAGGGAAAACAAAGGATTTAAATCAGCAGCCATAAGCAGTAATACAGAAAGACAAATGATACAGAAACTGAAGAATAGCAATGATGTACTTATAAATAGCAGAGAAGGTATAATTCAAATAGCAGAAGATTACTATAAAGAGTTATACAAGGAGCGAGGGAATGATGCCAGCAGTGGGGAAGATGGATCACAAATTAGTAACACATACAACATACCTGATATCCTTCGTGATGAGGTAGAACAATGGTCAAAGAAAATGAAGAATCAGAAAGCCCCAGGAGAAGATGAAGTTACTGTAGAGTTGTTAAAATTGGGAGGAAGAGACATGACACAAAAACTGGCAAAACTATTCACAAAATGCATTAGAAAAGGTGTGATGCCTAAGGAGTGGAATAATGCAATAATAGTTTTGCTGCATAAGAAAGGAGATAAATCATAAATTGGAAATTATAGACCAAATAGCTTGTTATCCCACATCTACAAGTTGTTCACAAGGACCATTACCAACAGATTAGAAAGAATACCTGATGAGAATCAACCGAAAGAGCAAGCTGGCTTTAGGACAGGATTCTCAACTATGGATCACCTTCACGTAATGTCACAGCTAACGGAGAAAGCAAATGAATATAAAACACCATTATACCTGGCATTTGTGGATTATGAAAAGGCATTTGACTCCATACAGCATAAGGCAATGTTTCGGGCACTGGAAAGACAAGGCATAGATACCCCATATATTATGATTTTGAAGAAAATATATGAGAACGCTATCTCCTTTATTAGACTAGACAAAGACAGTAGTAAATTTAAAATTGAGAAAAGGAGTTCAACAAGGAGACACAATATCTCCAAAGCTGTTTACTGCTGCCCTTGAGGAAGCTTTCAGAAGATTAGACTGGTCGCAGAAAGGAGTCAATGTGAATGGAGAGTACCTAAACCATTTACGATTTGCAGATGACATTGTGGTCATAAGCCATGATCCCAAAGAATTAGAGGAAAATCTTAATCAGTTATGCAGAGTTAGTAAGGATTTTGGACTAACGATGAATATGGCTAAAACAAAAGTAATGATGAACAAGTATGCCACAGAAAGGGATATAATGATTGAAGGAGCAGTAATTGAAAAGGTGGAGTCATATACTTATCTGGGACAAGTCATTAGCTGTAATAATGATAAATGGCTGGAAGTCAAGAGAAGAATAAATTTTGGATGGATATCATTCAGGAAATATAGTCACATACTGAGGAGCAATATCCCAATTTGTCTGAAACGTAAAATAATGAACCAATGTATACTCCCCACCATGACTTATGGAAGTGAAACTCGGGCACTCACGAAAAGAATGCTGAGAACTACACAGCAAAGGATGGAACAAATTATAGTGGGAATCAGACTGTTAGATAAGAAGAGAAACACATGGATTAGGCAGCAAACTCAAGTAAAGGACATTCTTATCAAAACTAAAGAACTAAAATGGTGTTGGGCAGGACACACAGCTCGAAGACATGATGACAGATAGATTAAGAAAATAGTGGACTGGTACCCAAGAGGAGCTTGAAGAAAACCTGGAAGACAATGATGGAGATGGACAGATGAAATTCATGAGTTTGTGGGTAGTAAATGGATGGCCACTGCACAAAACAGAAGGAACTGGAAAGTTGCTGGAGAGGCCTTCACCCTGAAAATGGCTGATGATGATGTCTGCCAGGGGCAAAAGTTGATGACATTGTAGAGCAGATATCATCTTTATATTATCAAGGGTTGGTCTTACCAAGAAAGGCTTAAGTTCTGCAAATTGAAGCGCTTGGAGACTAGGCACCTGTGAGGTGATCTGATTGAGGTGTATAAGGCCTTGAATGGGCTGAGCAGGCTCAATTCTGATGGGCTTCTTCTTCTTGCTCAGATTGCGAACCTGAGGGGACATAAATTCACATTGAGGAAAGACAGTTATAGAATCGATGTGTGGTAATTTGTCTTTAGTCAGCAGGTAGTTTATTGCTGGAACAAACTTCCATCTGTCGTTGTGGAAGTTGATAGCTTAAATAAATTCAAGGGGGAAACATTACATGTCTCTACTACTACAACATGGTTTCAGAAAACCACATATATACTAATCACTCTTCCACAGTAACATCGTGTGTCTTGTGGAGTTATTCTGAGTGGCTTGCAAAGTCATGTCAAGATGAATGTGGGAGAGTGAGTGGTATATCTTTCCTGATTGCTTAGGATATTCCCCATCCCTATTTAAATAGTTCTTTTAAATGAGGAGAGAAAAAATTTCTTGTAGTTTTTAGTAGTAAGAAATGAAGATTTAAGTTCAGCAAAATGTGCAGTGTTGTTGAATACAATACATGCTACTGGATAGCAGTTCTGAGATAAAAGAAAGATTGAACTTTATCAAAAATATTATATGAATTAAAATTTAAATAAAAGATTTCTTACAGCGAATTTTCAGTGGTGATTTATTTTCTTAATCTACCAAATGGTCGCTCACCAGATGCTTTGAACTTAAAATGCAGAACACTGTTTCTACACTAAACAATCACTCTCAGAAGGAGCCAGTTACTGTAACAGTTTGTAAAGTGTAAGGCATGCCCCAACAGGGAGAGTATGCAAACAAATGTTTATATAAAGAAATTCAACTACTCATAGTAACATTGGCAACATGATACAAGGAAGCAAAGCTTATACAGCAACAGCACAAAAAAAAAAAAAAAAAACTTCATTTTCTGATTACTGTTAATAATTTCTCTAATCCCTTAAATTTATTCAAAGTACCCACTTCCACAACATTAAGTGAAAGATTATTCCAACAATCAATTATTCTTTGGCTGAATGCAAAGTTCTGCATGTGTATTCTAATACCATCCTTTTTCAATTTAAATTTGTCCCCTAGTGTGTGGGTGTGTGTGCTTGCACACATATGCATCTCACCTGAAAAAGAGTAAAGATGCATCAACATTTAAGTTACATAATTCTTTTAGAGCCTTATACACTTCAAACAGGTCACTGTGCAGATAGTGTCATAGTTTCCAAAGGTTGCGATTTAAAGAATCCCAGTGTTTCTTAGTAAGAATATCCTTTTGTACTCCAGACTAATCATGTTGCTCTTCACTGCTCCCTTTCCAACAGATTTATATTCTTCCTAAAATGAAGTTTCCAAACATGTATGTAGTATTCCAGATATGTGATATGTCCTGACCATTTCTTTTACAATGGGATAATCACACCTTTGTCCCTGCTGACAATGTTTTCATAATTCATTCGTGATGTGCTTCTCCATCTAAGTTATTGTCAAGGTTCTATAATACAGATATATATTTTTAATCACATGACCTCTACATGAAATAATCAGAAACTTGAATTAATTGGTAGATGTGATAAATCAGAACTGGTGATTAAACTGGATGAAGATAATGTCACATTTCATGATATAAAGATAAACAAAATTCTGTTATAGTTTATACAGAGTGTAGTACATAAGTTTTCATAATTCATTCATGATGTGCTTCTCCATCTAAGTTATTGTCAAGGTTCTATAACACAGATATATATTTTTAATCACATGACCTCTACATGAAATAATCAAAAACTTGAATTAATTGGTAGATGTGATAAATCGGAACTGGTGATTAAACTGGATGAAGATAATGTCACATTTCATGATATAAAGATAAACAAAATTCTGTTATAGTTTATACAGAGTGTAGTACATAAGTTATAGATAGATGTATGAAATACAGTAAATGGATTTCATTCATTAAATTCAGTAAATGCATCAGAAAATTTATTCTATTATATGATTTTTTAAAACTAAAAGTTATGGGTAAGTTGAAAATATTATCAGTTTGGATTATTTTTAAAAATTATTCATATTCTCCTTTCCACTCCATTAGGAATAATCAGGAGTAACTGTACAGCGTATACTATTTCTGTTTTCTTCAAAAGATTGATAAAAATTGTTACCTCAATGGATGATTTTCGGAGTATCTCTAAATGATTTTCTATTTGCAGCTTCCTCCGGGTATAAAAGCATTCTGAATTGAGATCCAGTGGATAACACTGATAAGGGGAACGGAATGCATCAGATAATTTAATTTCATAAATTATTTCCCAGAACATCAAGCAGAATAGGGATATAAATGTTGAGCCCTCACCATGAATCCCTGTATAAAAATATGTCATAAAATAAGCAAAGAATTTTATTTTAAAAAATGCAAAGCATGTCTTTGGCAAACACATTTTTTTTAAGCTAAACATGTTTTTAAGCTATAATTTTAAAATATAGCTGCCTTAATCATTTATGCACTGTGGCCTTTGTTTTTCACTTTTCTCTAATAGCTGATTATAAAAGGTAATGTATATAAGGGTCATTCAAATAAAACCAACTTCGGAATAAACAGTTCTGGGAAGCACTGGGTTAAAACCAAGCACTCTCAGCATTAAGACCATCATAACCATTGTGACAACAGGCAAGACACCCTCACAGGGGTGAAATGAATGACCTTTTACAGAACAGCCATGGAATTTTGCAAATTTCGGGTAGTCATATTATTGTCGTAAAGAGCCATAAAAAATATTCCATTTATATTCTGAAACTTGTACATAATACCGTACAAGTGTATTCCTCTTACAAGATGTGGCTATTAAATAACAAGACTGTGTGTGCAGCCACTACACACCAAATGCCACTTAAGAAACAAAGAACAGTAGTTAACCTCGAACCTTTCCCTAGTTGTCTACCAGGTCATATTCCGACATGTTCATTTGCTTTACAGTGAGAAAAGTTTTCATTACTGTATGTTTTTGCAGTTTGCTGTAAAAATGACAGAAATGAGATTTGAACAACAAATCAGCCTAAAATTTTTAACAAAACTAAAGAAAACACCAACTGAAAGTTATGAGTTGTTACATCAAGTTTATGAGGAAGATATTAGGTCAAGACCTTGTGTATTTGAATGGCATAAAAGATTTTTAGAAGGAAGAGAGAACTGTGGAAGATGATGAAAGAATGGAAAGGGTAAGGAGATTGATAACATTGATTGTTGTTTAATAAATAGAATGGATGCATCAGAACTCAATATGGACAAAGAAACAGACAATTTTTAACTGAAAATTTAGTCATGAGAAAAGTGTGTGCCAAGATGGTGCCAAAAATTGTGAATGAAGATAAAATAAGACTCCAAATCAGTGAAGATGTTTTGAAAAAAAAAAAAAAAAAAAACTGAAGAAGATCCAGACTTTCTAAGTACTCTAATTACTTGCGATGAAAGTTGGCTTTTCGGTATGACCCAGAAACTAAAAGACAGTCAATGCAATGGAAGACAAAACAATCCCCCAGACCAAAACAAGCAAGATTGTCAAAATCAAAAATGAAAACTGTGCTTCTTGTTTTTTTTCAATATTAAAGGAATTATTATGGCTGAATATGTTCCAACAAATCACACTGTCAATCAAATGTACTACACTGAAGTTCTGACAAGGGTGAGTGAAAAAATTCAAAGGAAGAGACCTAAATTGTGGAATGATGGTTGGATGCTCCTTCAAGACAATGCTCCAGCACACAATGCACTCTCTGTTCACCAGATTCTAGGCAAAAAAAAAAAAAAAATCTCTGTGCATGAACATGCACCCTACTCACCAGACCTACCCCATGTGACTTTTTCTCTTTCCTAAACTGAAAAGTGTACTTAAAGGAGCCCATGTTCAGTTCACTACAGATATTAAAAAAAAGACCGAAGTGTTAAAAAGGTTTACAAAAGATGACTTCCAGAAATGTTTCTCTGCTTGGAAGAAACATATGGGACAGTTGTGTGTAGTTTTGAAGGAGATAACTTGAAATACAAAATATTTCTTTATATTTATTTTATTGCAAAAGTCTCATTATTTAATAGCCACACCTTGTATTAAAGAGGTAAAGGTGACATACAGTAAAATAAAATTATTTCTCCTTCCAAAATATACTATGTAAGGTATATTTTTGAAGGGAAAAGTGAAATGTAATACATAATTATTTCAATGAAGTACCAATGTCAAGCATCTTGAACAATGCAACCAATTCCACACCAGATAAGGGTCCCTCTGTATGTGTTCTGAAAGGCTGCAGTCTTTTAAACTACTTCATTTTATTTTAGCTGGCTAATAGCAAATGTATGAAAGTTGATGTGTTGATGTTGTTTGCAAACAATAATCAAAAAGTTAAAAAACAGTAAACAGTGTTTAGTGAATCGTTACTTACCTCAGTCTAATGTTTCATGAATGAATCATGAAACTCAAAACACAGCAATTCCTTGTTTTTTTATCACTGAATCACTAATCTTGTTCACAAACAGCAATTAGAGAATTTTAAGATCTAGAAAATTTCTCAATGTAGTTGGAGTGCAGTAAAAACTTATGGCTCTGAGACATAGGTGCAACTGGAATCTCAGTATGGGGGTTCGAAATTTTATCTTCTCAAATATTGGCATTTTTTATAATGAATATTAATCCAATATTTATTTATTTGGCCATACTCCCGTTAACGGTACACCCTTCTAATTGGCTGTAATAACAGGGGAAAGCAGTGATTGACAGGTTGTGACTCCACCCACTCAATGCATCCCCATCTTCATTTCAGGTGGACATGAAGTGATACGACGTCACTGGAGCGGTAAATGCAAAATTTGTGCATATGGTTTCTGGTGTGTGCTGTTTGATTGTTGCTGCTTGTTAGAGTTAATGTTCCATTGCTGCTTGTTAAGAGTTAATATTCCATTGTTGCTTGCCATGTGGTTGCTTATTTAGTCCTGAGTTCCTGTGTCGTTATCCTGTTCCATCCTGCAGGTAAACTGTTTGATTGTTTTTTGCTGCCGTGTGTTGCTGTCAATTTTTTTTTGTTTATTTCTTTTTGTGTTTTTTATACAAGCCTACAAGCCAGGACTGATGAGGTGAGTTTTATTTGTATTTCTGTGTTGTTTTCACATATCATTAACCTAGTATTGTGTTGTGTCGGTTGCGTTCTTTTAAAAAAAAAAAATCTATATTGTCATTTTGTGCTTGCGAAAAGAGAAATTTTATTGTTCATTGCACGTGTTCATTGACTTTCGTTTCTGTTTAGTGAAAAAAGGTTAGGTTTTTAAATTAGGTTTTTATGTGACTGGTGATTCAAGCAAAAACCAGTCATTGGAAGAAAAAAAAAATTATAACAGGAGTCATGTTTTTCATCGACTTTCATTTGTGTTTAGAAAAATGGTTATGTTTTTACGCAACTTTGGGAGGAATTCAAGCAAAACTGGTCGTTGGACAAAAAAAATCAATCATAATGGGAGTCATGTTTTTAATTGACTTTCATTTGAGTTTAGTGAAAAATGGTAATAGGTTTTTAGGTTACCTTTTTACACAACTTCAGGAGGTATTCAGCAAAAACTGGTCATTTGCTGCATGTCACGTTACTTTTTGTTTCTTGTTTTGAAAAAAAATTATTGTTTTTGTGAATTTTCATAATTTTAACTCTGACGTGTTATCTTGCGTGAGATTTTGTCTTCCCAGAATAAATTGCATTTATTTTAGTTGTTGCTACAAAAAAATTGCCATTTTTGCCGTTAATTTCATTGTTTTTCAGCTCTGACATACTGTTATGACACGTGACATCCGCCATGTGCAGTCATCGAGAAGAAGAGGGGGAACGTAGTGAGTGGGTGGAGTTACAAACCGTACGTCACTGCTTTCCCCCTCTTCTTCTCAGCGCCATTTTGTAAGGGGTACAGTTATCTGGAGTATTACCATTTATTTTTTTAAATTTCATTCATGGTCCAAAGGCTGAATGAAGCTAAAAAAAAATTTAATAACAGCAATCTCTTAAGAGAAAAAATGAATCAATTTTTCTGGCCACCATGCTGTGATGGGATTAACTATATATTCTATTAATTGTATACATCTTATACTGCAATTAAAGATTCTATTCTATTTATGAACTCCTATAAAACATTTTTCTATATAAGTACCTAAAAGAAGGATTTATAGTATTTAAAAAAATACATCAGAATACCAGATGAATATAGTGGGTCAACCAATTTTTACCATTCACTCTTTATTTCATTATATTACTAGTTTCAACAACATCAAAAATTTTAAGTCAAAAATCCGATTAATGTGGTTAATGGGCCAAAATATAGAGATAGAGATCAAAAACATCCTCTGAAAAAATGCTGATTTCTCTAGGATGTTTTAACAGAGTTAAATCATGTTGTATTTGTTCTCCTGTGTGATTTTATAAGTATGTTTTCAATTGGTGCAAAGTAGGGGAAGGGCATTCATTTGTACTTTTTGAAACTGGCAGTGTATTTTTAGTAGTCAGGTTCATGGTAGGGAAAAAAATTCACAAATATATTCCTGATGGAATTCAAGCACATTTTCTGGTTTCCATAACAATTGAAATATGATAGTACCAAAGCCACAACTCCCCTACTGAGAGCATATTGCTACATTGCATATCATTTTCATACAAAGTAGTTAGTTTCTTCACACTGTTCTCTTGACCTCGTGGTGGAGTTGTTATATTTCCATCTGGTAAAATACACAATAAATTCTGTAATATTTCCTCATGGTTCAGGAAAAAGTGTTGTTATAATTCTGTTAAAGAAACAGTGTAAAAAAAAAAGGAACAAACACAGAAAGTCTGTAATATTCCTCAGAAGAGCTTGTCTTACATCTTTGTGTCCGGTAACCAACTGTTCAAGAAATCATCATAAAAATTCAAAGTCCCTTAGCCAAAAACAGATTTTATGTTCATAATTTGTCATAAAATCTGTTTCTCACATTTTTTAAACTATTAAAAAAAAAAAAAAAAACACCTCTTTCAGGTACAAAGCAAAGGAAAGATGGGGGGATAGGTTTGAACCCTCCATCTACTCTTGGTTACGCTACTGCTCCAAAGTGATACCTTGAATCTACACAATCAGCTCAAACACTACTCTGGAGAATGGCCAAATTAATATTTAAATTTGCCTTTTCAATGGTGGCTTGCTGAATTTGCTCATTTTCCTAAACATAGCTGGAAAATTGGTAGTGCAGGATAATGGATGGTTATCACTAAACATGAAAATGTAAAGGCAAGCTACAGACTTTCTGTATTTGCTCCTTTTTTGTAGACTATTTCCTTACATTTCTTCTTGAACCACAAAGAAATATTACAGAATTTCATGTGTATTTTACTGAATAGAAATATAACATCAACATCAGACCAAGAGAAATGTATGAAGAAACTAACTACTTTTCTTTTTTTTTATATAAAAATTACCTACAATGTAGCTTTCAGTAGGGCAGTTGTGGCTCTGGTACCACTACATTTGATTTGGGGTTTGACTATACCTCTCAAACACAACAACCTGTTTTACTGTCTTGATTATTATTGTTAATGTAAAATGGTTATTTATGTCATGGTTGATTTGACAGACTCACCCACTTTTCTAAACTGCTGGATTTGGGAGGTTTGACTGTACTCTGTTTCGTGTTTAATTATTATATAAAATGGTTTGTTGTCTTGATTATTTATGTAAAATGGTTTCTTGTCTTCATTATTATTATTTATATATTTTATGTTTATTTAATTCACAAAAAACAGTAATACACATACATGCATTAGTTTCAATTTTTGTATGCTCAACAGTTTTATAAACTTAAACATAGAAGTAGCTATAGTTTCATGTTTAAATTTCATGTTTGTTTGTTTTTTTCAACATAATTAACAAAAGATTTGTTAAAATCATAAAGGAAAAACATTTTTAAATTTAAATTTTTCATAAAAATAAATTAATACCTCTAATATATATTTTAATTCATTAAGAAACAGTCAAATATCGGTACAGTACAAGCAGAAATTTAAAAATAAATAAATATAAATAAAAATAATAAAATAAATAAATAAATTGGTGAGCCTGTCATGTTACACGCCACTGTATTAGCATTAGTTGAGGCATATGATTCAAGAAAGCAAGCTTATACAGCATCAGCCAAAAAAAACAAAAAAAGACCCTTGCCATTTCATCCATCTGGTCACTCCAAATGTTTGTCCAGTTCAGCCTAAATTTATTTAAGCTATCAACTTCCACAATAGATGGAAGTCTGTTCCAGCAATCAACCACCCGTTGGCTAAAGGCAAACTTCCGCACATCTGTTCTATAACTGCCTTTCCTCAATTTGAATCTATGCCCCCTCAGGTTCTTAATCTGAGCAAGCGGAAGTATCCTGTCAGCACTGACCTGCTGAAACCATTCAAGGTCTTATACACCTCGATCAGATAATCTCACAGGTGCCTAGTCTCTAGATGCTGCAACTTGCAGAACTTAAGCCTTTCTTCATAAGTACACCCTTTGTTCCTCTTACCAATCTTGTTGCCCTTCTCTGTACTCATTCTAGCAACTCTACATCCTTTCTAAAATGAGGCCTCCAGACCTGTATACTCAAGGTGTGGCCTGACCACTGCCTTACACAAGGGGATAATCACCTCCTTGTTTCTGCTAGCAAAATTCCTATATATCATTGACAAAACTCCATGACCTGCTCTGGCAGCCCATCTGCACTAATCAGAGAACTTCATATCTGACTGCACAATTACCCCCATGTCTTTTTCTTTCTCCACCTCTCTAAGTGTAGTACCACATAGTTGGTACATCATCATTGCTAGGTTAAATTTGCAGACTATCCAAAAGAGGGCAGTCACAGTAATTAATAACTCATCCCTTACAAATTCTCTCTGCTCTTCTCTTGGGTTACTGCTATCCATATGGAGTACTTTGCATTTGTCAATGTTAAACTTCGTTGCCACTTATCAGCCCATCTGCCTAACATTTCTAGATCCTGTTGCAGTAGCATACTGTCATTAACAACCCTGTCAACCTTTGTATCATCTGCAAACTTGGACATTAAGCCTGATATACCTTCGTCGATATCATTGATATATACACAAAACAACAATGGGCCCAGCACCGAACCCGGGGGGCTCCACTAATAACATTAGTCCACATAGAGCAGAGTCCATTTCTTACCACTCTCTGCCACCTCCCACTCAACCATTCTTTTATCCATTGCAGTAACTTGCCCTCAATGCCATACCGCTACAATTTGTAGAGCAGTCTTCCATGTGCAACAGTATCAAAAGCTTTCCTGAAATCCAAGTGTATGATATCAAAATTATTTTTTGCATCCAGTTCCTTTGTGACCACATCGTAGTATCCATTGAAATTGGTCAGCCAAGACTTCCCCTTAACAAACCCATGATGTGTCTGAGCTATTACTGCTGTCTTGTCTAGGTGATCCTGTATCACCTCTTTAACCAGTGACCCCCAGAACAGAAGTTAAACTAACAGGTCTATAATTATTTGTGTCACTCTTTGAGCCCCCTTTGTGAATTTGGGATACATTTGCACATCTCCAGTCCATGGGGACCTCCCCCAACTCTAAGGATGCTCTCATAATTATGGCTAAGGGTTTGCTTACTTCCCTTGCTGCCAGCTCCATTATAACTGGATAGATTCCATCTGCCCCAGGTGCCTTTTTTATGTTTAACTTCAACAATTTCTCCTCCACTTTGCTCTCAGTTATTACAAAATCACTTATCTCTCTGTTAGAGTTTGATAAACCTTTGGCATTCCCCTCCTTGAATAATTCCTCATGTGTGAATGTAGATGCAAAATACTCATTCAGTTCAGCAAATACTCATTCATTCAGCTTATCAGCTACTGGAACAGGATCATCAACAGTCGAACCATCTATGTTAAATGGACCAATCTGATTCATCTCCTTCCTTCTAGAATTTACATAAGTAAAGAACTCTTTGGTGTTTTCCTTTGCATCCTTTACCAAAGATTTCTCGTAATCTGGCTAAATCTGTTACGTAATCTCTCGTAATCTGTTTGTTATGAATGGAGACATCATCATTGCTGGGTTAAATTTGCAGACTATCCAAAAGAGGGCAGTCAGAGTAATTAATAACTCATCCCTTACAAATTCTCTCTGCTCTTATCACACTAGTATTAAGTTTCTACTGCACATATTTCTACAGATATTTCCATTCAGGGTGTCTCAAAAATATTGGTATAAACGTTTAGGGGAGGTAGGTAACATCTAAAGGAATGTGAATTACATAGGAACCCATAACCGGAAACGTCACCGTAAGTCGGTAGACGGCACTGTTCATCAGATCGCGAGAGGGAAAATTTCTGGTTTACTCATTCAAACAGTAGTCGCCACACGAAGAGCATGCATCGATATACAAACTGTGAGCTGGCAGACATGCACCTAGTATATCGATTAGCAGAGGGCATTGGATGAGATGCTCAACGAATTTATGGAGAACGCTTCCCAGACAGACATGTACCGGACCACTGTTTGTTTGCGCATGTGCATCAAAATTTGTGCGATTATGGGTCATTTAGAGGTAACAGGAGTAGTGCGGGCAGACCACGTTAGATGCGAACTCCCGCCATGGAAGAAAGTGTGTTGAATGCCGTCCAGAATAATCCAACTACCAGCACACGTGCCATTGCCTCTGCCTTAGGAGTGTCTCGTTGACGTGTACAGCGTGTCTGGCACTACGAATCCTTACACCCCTTTCATCTCCAAAGGGTTCAGTTACTGCTCCCCCAAGATAATCCTGCACGTGTGGCTTTTGCGCAGTGGTTTCTCCAAGAAAGTGTTCAAGACTTATTTTCCAGCCTATGTTTTGTTCACGGATGAGGCTTATTTCACTCGGGAAGGCTTATTCAATCAGCACAATGCTCATGCGTGGGCTCACAACAACCCACATGGTGTACGCCCCCATGCAGCACAACATCGCTTCGCAATAAATGTGTGGGCAGGTATGGTCGGTGACTGCTTAGTCGGCCCATACCTGTTACCATCCCACATGAACTCCACTAAATATCGGATCTTTCTTGAACAAGTTCTACCGGGGTTACTTGACGATGTTCCAGAAAATGTGAGATGCAACATTTGGTTTCAACGTGACGGGGCGCCTGCCCATTATGGAAGGTGTGTTCGTGACCATTTGAACAGGCGTTTTGGATTTCGATGGATTGGCCGTGGTGAACCCATTGCCTGGCCCCCACGCTCACCTGATTTATCGAGCCTTGATTTCTTTCTGTGGGGGGCGCTCAAATCTATCCTGTATGAATCGCCTGTGGAGACGGAAATGGATCTCGTGGCGAGACTCGTCTGCACTGCTGCTACTGTCAAAGAAACTCCAGGTGTGTTCGACCGTGTCCGCCAATCCATGCTGCATCGGTGTCATGCATGCATCACGTCTCATGGTGGAACCTTCAAGCATCTGTTGTAACATCATGAAATGAATCCATCTTGTACTCCATTGTTAATATTATGTCAAATAAATTTTTGCCACTAATTACGGTCATTTCTGCTTCTTGTATCTCTGCTACTACTTTCCCGTGACGTTTTCGGTTATGGGTTCCTATGTGATTCACATTCCTTTTGAGACACCCTGTATATGCTACAGCAAAATGCTATTCCACCTCTTTCTTGCAAACCAATCTAAACACATGCCTCAACCAGTCAATATCCTTCTACAATTCAATTCAAAAAAATTAACATTTCCTCTTCTTCAATTATCCCTTCTGCTTCTGTTCTTTGAAATAACCTTCCAGCACAAGCATTTTGTGATAATTACAATCTATAAAATTACAATCAAGTCCAATATGAAGAAGTATCTTCTGTCTGATAAACTTTCAAGGTAGTGAAGTACAGACTTTGGAACAAATTTCCATTTGTCGTTGTGAAATTGGATAGTTGAAATAAATTCAAGGAAGAACTACACAAATTATTGGAAGGGATGGACAGGTGATGTGGGAAATTTTTTGTGGCTGATGCTTTATAAGCTTGCTTTCTTGCATAATTTGCCCCTACTAATACTAAGTACTAAAGGTTCTAATACTATTCATGTTCAGATTCACCATAAAAAATATACATATCCATATAGATCCTTGTATATACTATATGTTGATATGCATAACATGTAGATGTCATAACATTTGGGCCATACTTTCAGGATCAATTCAGGGCCTAAAAAAAAAAAAGAAATAAGTTCATATAAATCTGTCTGTTTCTCAATGGTTATTAAACTATGGTTTGAATTTTAAAAAATGCCTATTTTCAATGGAAAAAAGTAATAAAAATAAAAAAATACATGAGAATGTGCCTAGCATGAATAGACCCAGTATGTGCTTGCTTATTTTTATTATTTTTACCATTAAAAAATCCACAACCATTTTTAAAATTCAAACTGCCATAGCTCTGCAACATTCAGAATCAAACACACTTTATATAAACTTTTTTCATTGTTTTAGGGTCCTGAATTGATCGTGAAATTACAGCAAAAAAGTTACGATATGCCCTGTATCTTTTCAAATTGTTTTATCACCTTGCTGCAATATTTACTTGTAATTTTGCTAATATTGATATTGATGAAGGTATATCAGAGTTAATGTCTAAGTTTGCAGACGATACGAAGGTTAGCAGGGTTGTTAATGACAGTAATGATACTATGCTACGGGAACAGGATCTGGAAAAGTTGAGCAGATGGGCTGAGAGGTGGCAACTGAAGTTTAACACTGACAAATGTAAAGTACTGTATATGGGTAGCAGTAACCCCAGAGTAACATATCAACTGGGTGGTACTACACTCAGGGTAGTGGAGAATGAAAAGGACCTGGGGGAAATTGTGCAGTCAGATATGAAGTTTTCTGAGCAGTACAGACAGGCTGCAAGAGTAGCTCATGTCTTTTAAATGATATACAGGAATTTTGGGAGCAGGGATAAGGGGGTGATTGTCCCCTTGTATAAGGCAGTGGTTATGCCATACCTTCAGTACTGTATACAGGTCTGGAGGACTCATTTTAGGAAATATGTAGAGCTGCTGGAATGAGCACAGATTGGTGAGTGGAACAAAGGGCTAGTGTTACCAAGAAAGGCTTAATTTCTGCAAATTGTAGCTTCTGGAGAGTAGGCACCTGCGAGGTGATCTAACTGAAGTGTATAAGGCCTTGAATGTTTGAGCAAGCTCCATGCTGATAGGATTATTCCTCTTGCTCAGATTACTGACCTGAGGGGAAATAAATTCAAATTGAGGTTGATTAATTGATTGATTATGATTTTATTGGTGCATGGAAATCTAAGGCTATTATGTGCCATTCAAACTGAGGAAAGACAATTTTAGAATAGATGTGCAGAAATTTTCCTTTAGCCAGCGTATGGTTGATAGTTGGAACAAATTTCCATTTGTTGTAGTGGAGGTCAACAACAACTTATATAAGTTCAAGGCAGAACTAGACAAACATTCGGAGTGAATGGATGGGTGAAATGGGGACTGTTTTTTTTTTTTTTTTTTTTTTTGGCTGACACTACATAAACTTGCTTTCATGCATCATATGCCTCTAATAATGCTAATTAAACAAATAATCCAGAAATATTTTACTGCACATGTGGCAGTTGTGTTTCAAAGAAGGAACAATTCCACATATTTTATGATAGATGCTGAGGTTTCTCGAACTATGAAGTTCTTGTAAAAGTTCTTTTAAATCTAAATCACAAATTTTTTAACATTCTGCTTCCTTTTTTTTTTTAGAAATAGTAGATGTATATGAGACTATTTAGTTGACTCCTCTGGCACAAAACTGAAATGTGTCCTCCCCCACAACAGAAATCAGTATACTTCTGTTCCCCATTCAATTCACTTGAAAGAAACATGAAAATCTTGAATTTCTTGAAAAGGCTAAGTACAATGAACATGAGCACTTCATTTGTAAAGAGAGGGATACTTCAGTGCATTGCAACTTTTTAAATTTAGAATAATTTATATCATGGTCATGTGTTTCAGGCAGTTTTTCTTGCCCTTCTTTAAGTAGCCTTATTAATTAATAAATTAATGAAATATTTGCATGATTAAAATGAAATTTGAAATTAACATAAAAAACAATGTATTTTATTTTTTGATTGCATAAAAATTGTGACATAACAGAATGAAATGTGTTCTTTCTGAAATCAGCACTGCAAAATTATGGAAAGCAATGTATTGGAATAAAAAATAATGATTTTTTTTTTTTTTTAAGGTTTGAAAACCAGTATATGAACTGAAAAGATGTTATTTGTTATTTGTTTTTTTTAGGAGCATTAGCAACTAAGGCCATATTGCTCCAGGGATATGCAGTGGTCATTCCCTAACCTTTCCGCATCCTCCGTATTTGGTGGTCACGGGCTCAAACCCCAGTCTAATCAAGAAGTGTGTGTGCTACGCACTGCTGCTCCTGCCCACCTGGCTACGGAGGTGCCATGAACTGAAAAGAAATTATATTAACATATTCACTATATAAATTCACTATATTAATAGATACACTATATTTCTTAGTAATTAATAAATTCAAAAATAGATATGGAAGGAAGGCAAATAGATTTAAATTAGCCACATATATGGATAACAAAATAAACATAGGTTCTTAATGAATTCAATTTAATTAGCATTAGCCGAGGCATATGATGCAAGAAAGCAAGCTTATATAGCATCAGCCAAAAAAGAAAAAAAAAATCACATTTCACCCATCCATTCACTACAAAAGTTTGTCTAGTTCTGCCTTGAACTTATTTAAGCTTTCGACCTCCACTACAACAGATGGAAGTTTGTTCCAACTATCAACCACTCGCTGGCTAAAGGCAAATATCCGCACAACTATTCTACAATTGTCTTTCTTCAATTTGAATCTATGCTCCCTCAGGTTCTTAATCTGTGCAAGAGGAAGAATCCCATCAGCATTCACAGCTGCTCAAACCATTCAAGGCTTTATACACCTCAGTTAGATCACCTTGCAGGTGCCTAGTCTCCAGAAGCTGCAATTTGCAAATCTTAAGCCTACCTTGGTAACAGAAACCCTTTGTTCCCCTCACCAATCTTATTGCCCTTCTTTGTACTCGTTCTAGCAGCTCCACACCTTTCCTAAAATGAGGCCTCCAGACTCGTATACAGTACTCAAGGTGTGGCCTGACCATTGCCTTATACAAGGGGACAATCTCCACCTTATCCCGCTAGCAAAATTCCTGTATATCATTGACCATGAGCCACTCTTGCAGCCTGTCTGAATTGCTCAGAAAACTTCATATCTGACTGCACAATTACCCCCAGGTCCTTTTCATTCTCCAACTACCCTGAGTGTAGTACCACCCAGTTAATATGTTACTCTGAGGTTACTGCTACCCATATGCAGTACTTTACATTTGTGAATATTCAACTTTAATTGCCACCTCTCAGCCCATTTGCTCAACTTTTCCAGATCCTGTTGCAGTAGCATACTATCATTACTGTCATTAGCAACACTGCCAACCTTCGTATTGTTTGCAAACTTGGACATTAAGCCTGATATACCTTCATCAATATCATTGATAAATACCGAAAACAACAATGGGCGCAACACCAAACCCTGGGGGACTCAATTAATAACATTAGTCCACAAAGAGCAGTGTGATTGATAATCACTCTCTGTCTTCTCCCACTCAACCATCCTTTTATCCATTGTAGCAACTTGCCCTTAATGCCATACTGCTCCAATTTGTACAGTAGTCTTCCATGTTCCACAGTATCAAAAGCTTTCCTAAAATCGATGTATATGATATTAAAATTATATTTTGCATCCAGTTCCTTTGTGACCACATCATAGTATCCAATCAAATTTGTCAGACAAAAGAATTAGTTCAATTCCAATTTATCTTGCAAGTAACCTAATATAAATTTAATGTAATAGGTTTAATGTAATGAATAAAACCTATTTCATTTCCAAGTATAGAAACAGATACATAAACAGCTAAATCCATAAGTGATTATTTCTGGATTTGACTGTTTCCAAAAGAAGTTTAGAACAAATCTTTGAACAAATAGATAGTGATACCATTAACCCTTCACAGTCCAGCATTATTTCTGTTGTCTTCCTGTTCCAGTCCAGCATGAAATTGGGGAAAAAAAAAAAAAAATGAATACTGAATAAAATCTCTTCAAACATTATTTATTTTTTAGTTTACATGAGCTATTATAATAAAAGTGATTAATCTATCTATACATTAAAAAAGTTTTCCTCCTAGTGATATTTATTCGAGCCAATGGGAGAAGAGGGCGAGGCAATTACATCACTACAAATGCAATTAATTATTGATGACTGCCTCCATAACATTCACCAACCTCGTGCAAGTGATTCTCTGTCTAACATTTGATGTTCCATTGTAATATTTTTTGTATATTAATGAATATTGTATATTTGTAAATACTGTGGTTTCGTATTTTGTAAATATTTCAGTTAAATATTTTAGTCCTGCTCTTTCGGATGCAACAATATTCCTTGTGTATTATGGAACCCGCAGAAAAAGGCGTTTTCCTAAGTGACCTATGTAAACGCAGGTAAATAATTATCCTGGACTTCAGCGATATTGGCTGAAGTCCAGTTCGATGAAAACGTGGAAGATGGCGATAACTGACAGGCGAAGGCACCTCCCTTTTCTGATTGTTTTGTGTCGTCGAGGAGGGGGGGGGCTTAGCTTAGGGAGGGTGTTTATCCTTCCATCCTGCTGTTTTAAAATGGGCAAACGAGTTCCCGATTTAAAAACAGCGGCAAATGTGGGGAAAAATACCCTAGGCATAAAAACACCCTAGGAGTGGGCAGGGAAAGCAGTGGCATCTGCCAATAACTGTTTTGTTCCTGTCCGTTTGTCGAAATATGGGAATCACAACTTGTCAAACACTGCTTTCCCACTGTTTTGCTTGCTGCCACGTTGGAAGGTGTACACTGTTCTGGACTTTTACTGTGATATTTATTCGACCTTGAGAATGCCATGAACTGCAAAACTACAAATGCACAGGTAAATAATTACATAGGTCATTTCCTGATTAGATATTGACCAGTGCATTTTGACAGGTGTGTCTTTTACATAGAAAAGATTTGACTTACTCTGTATACCTCTACATTTTACATAGAAAAGCATGCATGGGGATGGGAGAGCAAAGTGAGCAGAGAGTGAAGTCCCCTAGTAAAACATTAAAAAATGTTTTAAATATTTGTTATTTATATGATTTTAGCATGTGGTATTTCTTGAAACATTCACCAGGGTGCAATCCTGATTTTCTGGAGCATGTCTCACTATACCAAAACCATTTGTTTTCTTCCACTACTAACCCTTCTGTCACCACATACTGCGCAGTCTTTCTTCTTATTTGATTTTCTTGTTTTACCACAAAATGAGGACAGCCATTCAATCTCTCTCTTTAGTATCTGAACTTGATGGCCTTATTTTAGACATCTCCTACTAGATAAAAAAGCAACTTCTTTCAAAACCAGTTGTGACGAAAGTTTTTTGTGATGGATCCGCCACCTACATCAAGGTGAAGCTGTTCACAATTGAGACTTCTAATAGCCAAAAAACAACTTTCTTCACCATTTCATCAATTTGCAAGTGAATGTATAATTCACACAGTAATGGTCAACTCTGTCTAGGCACTCCCATATTTTTTGTATATTCACAAATAGCAACTGGCTTTTTAAGCTGTAAGATTTCCCCTCCTTTTACCTTTCCTGTTGTGACCACAGTTTGGGTATTAGATGTGCAAATGTATCCGCAATTCACAAAGGGGATTCGAAGGGTGACACGAGTAATTACAGACCAGTTAGTTTAACTTCTGTTCCGGGTAAAATAATGGAGTCACTGGTTAAAGATGCATTGCAGGATCATCTAGACAAGACTGTAGCAATAATTCAGACACAGCATGGGTTTGTTAAGGGAAAGTCTTGTCTGAACAATTTGATAGGATATTATGATGTGGTTACAAAGGAACTGGATGCAAAAAATAATTTTGATATCATATATTTGGATTTCAGGAAAGCTTTTGACACTGTTGCGCATGGAAGACTATTGTACAAATTGGAGCAGAATGGTATTAAGGATAAGTTGATACAATGGATAAAAGGATGGTTGAGTGGGAGAAGACAGAGGGTGGTAATCAATGGGTGCTGCTCTTCATGGACTAATGTTATTAGTGGAGTCCCACAGGGTTCGGTGTTGGGTCCACTGTTGTTTTGTATATTTATCGATGATATTGATGAAGGTATATCAAGCTTAGTGTCGAAGTTTGCAGATGATACAAAGGTTGGCAGGGTTGTTAATGACAGTAATAGCAGTGTGCTACTGCAACAGTAGTAGTAGTAGTAGTAGTAGTAGTAGTAGTGGCACATGATGCAAGAAAGCAAGTGTAGGAGCTTATGCAGCATCAGCCAAAAAAAAAAAAAAAAAAAAAAATCATCACGCCATTCCCTCCAAATGCCTGTCCAGTTCCTCCTTAAATTTATTTAACCTATCAACTTCCACAACGACAGATGGAAGTTTGTTCCAGCAATTAACCACCCGCTGGCTAAAGGCAAATTTCCGCACATCTATTCTACATCTGTCCTTTCTTAATTTGAACTTATGTCCCCGTAGGTTCGTAATCTGAACAAGTGGAAGGATCCCATCAGAATTCAGCGTGCTCAACCCATTCAAGGCCTTATAGACCTCAATCAGATCACCGCGCAGGTGCCTAGTCTCCAGCCACTGCAATTTGCAGAACTTAAGCCTCTCTTGGTAAGAGAATCCCTTCATTCCCCTCACCAATCGTGTTGCTCTTCTCTGTACACGCTCAAGCAAATCTACATCCTTCCTAAAATGAGGCCTCCAGACCTGTACGCAGTACTCAAGGCGTGGCCTGACCATTGCCTTATACAGAGGGACAATCACCTCCTTTTCCCTGCTAGCAAAATTCCTATATATCATTGACAAAACCCCATGACCTGCCCTAGCAGCCTGTCTGCATTGCTCAGAAAACTTCATATCTGACTGCACAATTACTCCCAGGTCTTTTTCATTTTCTACCACCTTAAGTGTAGTACCACACAGTTGGTACGTTTCTCTGGGGTTACTTCTACCCATATGCAGTACTTTGCATTTGTCAAGGTTGAACTTCAGTTGCCACTTCTTAGCCCATCTGCCCAAATTATCTAGATCCTGTTGCAGTAGCACACTGCCATTACTGTCATTAACAACCCTGCCAACCTTTGTGTCATCTGCAAACTTCGACATTAAGCCTGATATACCTTCATCAATATCATTGATAAATACACAAAACAACAGTGGACCCAACACCGAACCCTGTGGGACTCCACTAATAACATTAGTCCATGAAGAGCAGCACCCATTGATTACCACCCTCTGTCTTCTCCCACTTAACCATCCTTTTATCCATTGTAGCAACTTACCCTTAATACCATTCTGCTCCAATTTGTACAGTAGTCTTCCATGCGCAACAGTGTCAAAAGCTTTCCTGAAATCCAAGTATATGATATCAAAATTATTTTTCGCATCCAGTTCCTTTGTGACCACATCATAATAACCAATCAAATTTGTCAGACAAGACTTTCCCTTAACAAACCCATGCTGTGTTTGAATTATTGCTGCAGTCTTGTCTAGATGATCCTGCAATGCATCTTTAACCAGTGACTCCATTATTTTACCCGGAACAGAAGTTAAACTAACTGGTCTGTAATTACTCGTGTCACCCTTCGATCCACCTTTGTGAATTGGGGACACATTTGCACATCTCCAGTCCGTGGGAACCTCCCCTGAGTCCAAGGATGCTCTCATAATTATGGCTAAGGGTTTGCTTAGTTGCTTTGCCGCCTCCTTTAAAATAACTGGATAGATCCCATCCACCCCAGGTGCCTTTCTTATGTTTAACTTCAACAATTTCTCCTCCACTTTGCTCTCAGTTATTACAAAATCATTAAGCACACTGCTACAATTTGATAACCTTCTTCCATTTTCAAACTGTAATAATTCCTCACGTGTGAATGTAGATGCAAAATACTCATTCAGTTTGTTTGCTATCTGAGCAGGATCATCAACAGTCGAACCATCGATGTCAAGTGGACCAATCATATTCATCCCCTTCCTTTTAGAGTTTATATAAGTAAAGAAATCCTTGCTGTTTTTCTTAGCATCCTTTGCCAAAGATTTCTCGTAATCTGCCTTCGCCTGCCGAACCTCCTTTGTGACCTGATTACAGACTAGCTTATATCTGCCACAGGCTTCTGCGTCACCTGATAATTTATATGCATCCCATGCATTTTTCTTCTCTGTCACGAGTCTCATTAGTTCATTTGATAACCATTTAGGCCTAAACCTTGAACGATATTTCTTAATCGGTATAACAGGATCTAGAAAATTTGGGCAGATGGGCTGAGAAGTGACAACTGAAGTTTAACCTTGACAAATGCAAAGTACTGCATATGGGTAGAAGTAACCCCAGAGAAATGTACCAACTGTGTGGTACTACACTTAAGGTGGTAGAAAATTAAAAAGACCTGGGAGTAATTGTGCAGTCAGATATGAAGTTTTCTGAGCAATGCAGACAGGCTGCCAGGGCAGATCATGGAGTTTTGTCGATGATATATAGGAATTTTGTTAGCAGGGAAAAGGAGGTGATTGTCCCTCTGTATAAGGCAATGGTCAGGCCACTCCTTGAGTACTGCATACAGGTCTGGAGGCCTCATTTTAGGAAGGATGTAGATTTGCTTGAGCATGTACAGAAAAGGGCAACAAGATTGGTGAGGGGAATGAAGGGATCCTCTTACCAGGAGAGGCTTATGTTCTGCAAATTGCAGTGGCTGGAGACTAGGCACCTGCGCGGTGATCTGATTGAGGTGTATAAGGCCTTGAATGGGTTGAGCACACTGAATTCTGATGGGATCCTTCCACTTGTTCAGATTACGAACCTAAGGGGGCATAAATTCAAATTAAGAAAAGACAGATGTAGAATAGATGTGCGGAAATTTGCCTTTAGCCAGCGGATGGTTAATTGTTGGAACAAACTTCCATCTGTCGTTGTGGAAGTTGATAGGTTAAATAAATTTAAGGAGAAACTGGACAGGCATTTGGAGGGAATGGTGTGATTTTTTTTTTTTTTTTTTTTTTTGGGTGATGCTGCATAAGCTCATACACTTGCTTTCTTGCATCACATGCCACTACTATTACTACTACTACTATCACAGAAAGTAGAAATCATAAGTACAGTTCTTTTGCCTTTCCATGTCAGCACTTCAACTGTATCCTCCTTTCGGAAACCAATGACTATGTTTTTCAATTTTCTTTGTCATCTTGATCCCCAGTGGTAAACCCTTCTTGTTTCCTATAACAGTGCATGCTAGGTGTATATTCAGTTTATGTAGTTCTTGTGTTAGTTGAATACTAGTTTAAAATTGGTTAGTGAACAAATGAAATTCACTATCCTAAACACATTGAAGAAGTGCTTTGATGATATGAAGCCACACCAGCATTGGTTGACAGGTCATCATCAATCTCTTAAGATTACATCAGGGGAAATAAATTGTAGCATTTTTTATTTTTTCACAATAGTAAAGTTTTCTACAATTCTTGAAATTTCATAAACGTTTTGAGGGAGATGATTTCCTAAATTCAAAACTGAGTCTTGTGATGGTACATTCCTAAATTCAAAACTGAGTTTTGTAATGGCACATTTATGAGAAAAAAAAAATGAAAATGAAAGTGAATCATTTTACAGAAACAAAAGCTATACTGATTTTGCCTTTACTAGGACTAATACACAATAGCAGAATTAAGTAGGAGTAGTAATTGAATTGTTTTTGATAAATTTATACCTGACAACCACTATAAGGCATATCAAAATTTTTACAACAGTTTGCAACAGAGGTCAGCAGTTTATTGAAACAGGAACATATGACTAAGCAAACAAAAAGCAGACTATTCTACAGCAAGAATCAGTAATGATTCCTTGACAGGAGACTAGTTTAAATTTCTTAACCCTTTCTAAGGAAATTCTAGTTGCTTGACTCTCAGTCAATACAAAAAGATAGTATACTATTTTACCTTCAGTAAATCCATTACATCTGTAATGTTCAAGGGCCAGTTCCTCAACTCCTAATATAGTAACATTTTCATCCTCAAGAAAAGAGCTGTGTGACACAAATATATGTTTGCGGCCAGGCAAAGATCGTGGAGATAAACAACCCTGAATGATAACCTAAACAAACAGAATACACACAAATATATTCATTATACCCAATAACATACCTAAACAATTGTAATGCTTTATCTGAGCATGATGACTATTGTGTGAGCTTATTGAGAAATGTCTCAATGAGAATCACATAGATGTGCAAGGTTTTTGACAATAATACAGTGGCAAAGCTAAATTTAAAGTTAGCCTGAACTTCAATAAAATTTTTGTTTATGTTAATGAAAAGGTGAATTTCTAATGCAGTAAAAATTCATATATCTGCCGTTAAAATACAGAATTATCATATATCTGGCATTTTCTGAAATTTTTCTTTAAAAAAATAAATTAAAAATCTAGAATTGCTCTGAAGTCCCAATCTTCATTAAATGCTGTTGCCTTAGTTACTGTAAATTATATGTGATGAAAACAGAAAATTTTACCATAACTTTCCCAATCAGTGTAATTTCCAAAAAACTGGTAGCTCCTGATTGACAGAGAGCTACTTCTATTGTAGCTAATTATTAGATGATTATAGGATAGCAATGAGGAAAACACCATGGAGGAGCATGTTTATGAATGAATCATCCAAATAACATGCCACTTGGGGAAGCAATGACAAAGTTTCCCATGGTGCTGTTTTATAGAGTTGTTTGCTTGTTTGTTATTTGGTTTTTAGGAGCATTAGCAACTAAGGCCATATTGCTCCGGGATATGCGGTGGTCATTCCCTGACCTTTTCACATCCTCCGTATTTGGTGGTGACGGGCTCGAACCCCGGTCTAATCGAGAAGCGTGTGCTACGCACTGTTGCTCCTTCCCACCTGGCTACGGAGGTGTCAATGGTACAGGTCGTAACAAGTAATGTCATACCAATAGTTATTACCAAATTAATAGAAGGGAAATAGTCGCAATGTTCCAAAACTACTTCTGGTAAAGTTTGAGGAATATCAGTTGATGAACCAAAAACAGGAACTATGTTTTATTGCTGCAATAGATGAAACACGTGTTCTATGGTTACCCTGCCGAGGGCTGAAACCGGCCAACCAGTAATAAAATTTTAAGGCAGACAAAGTGTCCCATGGTCGAGGGTGTAAGGTTACATATCTCAATCACTTTTACGATTATAATTTGTGGAATTTTTTACTCGATCCCAGGGAGGGGAAAGTGCCCCGTTTGCCCCCCTCTGCGGACGCCCATGGTCTGTAGTCTGAGCAGGAGGAAAAATTCCACCAGCATTGAGCTTACTCCATCCATTCAAAGCCCTAAACACCTCACAGTGCTTAGTCTCCAACTGCTGCAATTTGTAGAACTGAAGCCTTTCTTGATAAGGGAACCCCTCTGTTCTGCTCACAAATCTCATTGCCCTTCCCTGTACTTGTTCCAGCAGCTCCACATCCTTCCTAAAATGAGACCTCCAGACCTGTATGCAGTACTAAAGATGTGGCCTGATCACTGCCTTATACAATGGTATGATCATGTCTTTCCTCTTACCAGCAGAATTCCTATATATCATTGACAAAACCCTGTGAACTGTCCTGGCAGCCTGTCTGCACTGCTCAGAGAACTTCATATCTGACTGCACAATTACCCTCAGGTCTTTTTCATTTCCCAAAACCCCGAGTGTAGTTACTCTGGTAGCAGTACTTTGCATTTATCAATGTTAAACTTCAATTGCCATTTCTCAGTCCATCTGCCCAACTTTTCTAGATCCTGTTGCAGTAGCATATTGTCATTACTGTCATTAACCAACCTGCCAACCTTTGTATTATCTGCAAATGTGGACATTAAGCCTGATATTCCTTCATCAATATCATTAATAGATACATAAAACAACAATGGACCCATCACCGAACCCTGGAGGACTCCACTAATAACATTAGTCCATAAAGAGCAATGTGCATTGATTACCACTCTGTCTTCTCCCACTGAACCATCCCTTTATCCATAGCAGCAACTTGCCTTTAATGCCACACTGCACCAATTTGTACAGCATTCTTACGTGCAACAGCATTAAAAGCTCTCCTGAAATCTAAGTATTTATTTGGTTTCTTTGGTGTAAACTAAAACAGTACAGAGGATGATGCTTCCAAGCAGATCTGAAGGTTTTGTGGAATATACAGATCAGGTGCATGCACAAATCAAGTCTGCTATGATATAGATTGGATATCAGACTTGGATACAAAATTTCTTTTATATTTTTAGTGTTATAGCCTTGCATTTTAGATAAACAAAAATTTAAATCAGGTGTGGCATCTTAATTCATGCCAGATCATAGTAATAAAAGACAGCACCATTTTCTTACCTTGACTACATTTCTTAAACTGTTCAAGACAAGTGTGAAAATTCTTTCCTTGTGAGACTATATACCCACCTATTTCAGGAAATTCTTTCCTGAAATAACATGGTGACAGTCACATCCTCAGGTGTAGCAAAGGAGCTTGCAGGGAACCTGACAGGTGTCAATTTTTTTTTAATATCTGGATAAAGTTTTAGGTTTTTTTTTTTTAATTCTGCTTGAGCAATAACAATATTTCTTTTCTTAATGGATTCCAATACTTATTGTGTGTAACTTTTTATTTTTTAAATTAAAAAAATCTTTAAAAAATAATATTTTTTGCACCTTTTATTTCCAAAAAACAAAAAAATATTAATTCTGTTGAAAATTAAAAAAAAAAAAAAAAAAATTTCAGTCATAACATATAAACATGAATCTAGTAGATGTTTTCCAGTTAAAATGTCAAATTTCAAATGTGTGCATGCACATATATTTTTCCTTATTATGTATATATATATTTTTTTAAAAAATGTATAATTACTTCCATTCTCAGATTTGAAAATTACACACATTGCTAATAAACTAACATAACCCATAGACTAATAAACATCTTCAGTGAACATCATGTTTCTTATGAAAGAATAAATAAATAAATCTTTCAAAAACAACTTGTGTAAGACTGCAGATATTTAGAGAACTACAGAGTGACACAGTGTTAATTGTTTGGTGGCACCAAGAATCTCTCCCAAATCTATGTAGTATTTCTGTGATGCATAAAGTTCACTGTAAAGGCCAGATTATGTATGTGTAAGTGTTGGGTTTTTGCAGTGTAGTGTTATTATTGTTATTGTTGGTTTTTTTAGGAGCATTAGCAACTAAGATCATATTGCTCCGGGGATATGCGGTGGTCATTCCCTGATCTTTCTGCATCCTCCATATTTGGTGGTCACGGGCTCGAACCCCGGTCTAATCAAGAAGCATGTGCTACACACTGCTGCTCCTGCCCACCTGGCTACGGAGGCGCCGCACTGTAGTGTTGAGATGTGTTGTTATGTTCATCTGGCGCTTTAGCCATTGGGCACTTGGAAACCAAGGTGTAAAGTGTTCCCCCCATTGCCTGTCACTAACTTGAGGAGGTGGGCAAGGGCAGTGAGTACATAGGTATACAAGTACTCTGGCATGAGGCAAATCCTGGATGTCGCCTGAGCTTTCCAGAGAGGGCCCTGATTAAGGGGGGGAGAAATGACAGACAAAACAGGAGGAAAAATGAAATGAAGGGAGAGGTAAAAGCAGGAAAGAAAAAAAAAAATTGAAAGGGAGCATGGGGTGACAGTTTGAGTTTTGGACAAAAGAGGAAGGCACAGTAGGTGGATATAGGAAGAAAAATGGGATAGAGGGGGTACCCATGCAAAGGCAATGTACCTTCTGCTGGGGAAGACAGTTACGAGGCAGATACAGAATTAGAGTGATAGGGCCCACCAGGTGAAAAGTATGGGAAAGGAATGGGTAGAGTCCTTGGGAGGTGGAGGTTTTTCATGTTCATCATGGCTAGCGACATTCCCACGCTGTCCAGACAGCTGGAACCAGTGTCAGCATCCCAAACCATGCCATCCACGAAAAGAAATCAGCATCGCGTCAGCATGGGCATGATGGGGTCTTCTAAAAGATGGTTGCCCCCTTGCAGTCATGATCAGGAGGGGAGGTACCTGTTTACATGAGTACACAACATACAATTCCAATTCTCACACACATTTACATGCCCGCCAGTCAAACAAGCAAAGAGAACACTTTAATATATTTTTTTTTTTTTTTTTTTTTACAGAACGTGAGTCATTCATTTGGCCATTGCACAGCTAACAGACATGACCAACCCATCCATACTACACTTCTGTGGCTTGGCCTGCAGGCGCCTCCGTAGCCAGGTGGGAAGGAGCAGCAGTGCGTAGCACATGCTTCTTGATTAGATCGGGGTTTGAGCCCATCACGACCAAATACGGAGGATGCGGAAAGGTCAGGGAATGACCACCGCATATCCCGGAGCAATATGGCCTTAGTTGCTAATGCTCCTAAAAAAAAAAAAACCCAACCAAAAACCAAACCTTGGCCTGCAGATGTACCCACTTTTTTTTTTCCTGCATATATTTATGAGTGCCTAGATCACACTCATGAGACATTCATATTTGTTCTCATTTACACAAAATATGTTATCTCACTCATTACACTGCTCAGAATATGAATAAAAAATTTTTTTTTGTGTGAGTGTGCAGGACAAGTTAGCACTTCACATTCACTCAGAGGTTCACCTAGGCAGCATAGGTGCCCCACATGACCAGCACTTAGCAGTAGCCGACACATCCACACCCAAACAACCAGTCTTACTTGTGCATGCATGCCCTGCAAAAAGGGATTGCAGGTAACCTGACTGGTTGCTGCACTCAATTACTCTGAGAAAATCATATCAAGTAAAAATTTGTCTATATTTGGAAAGGTTGAAAAAATTTTAGATTTTTAATTCTTCTTCTTCTGGTGTCATAACCCAAGGTGGGTCTTAGCCTTCTCAACATTGTTCCACCAGTAAACTCTCCAAAATGTCAAACTTCTCCAACTTTTTATTCACATGATCTTTAAGTCCTCTTCTATGTCATCCATCCATCTTTCCTACAGTCTTCCTCTTGTCCTCCTACCGGTAGGTTTCCATTTCATTTTAGTTGTTCTGCTGTCATCCATTCTCATAACATGTCCCAACCAGGCAAGTCTCTGGCTCTTCACAAATCTGACGATGTCCGCACCCTGAATAAGATGGTCAAGTTCATGGTTCATTCTGATCCTCCAGGATCCATCAATGTACTGTATGGACCCAAAAACTTTTCGTAAAATTCTACGCTCAAACACTCCCAACAACTGCTCATCTTGTAATGTCCAAGCTTCACAACTGTATGTCACAACTGGTCTAATGAGACTTTTGGTATATTCTTAATTTTAAATGTCTATTCAATATTTTGGCCTTCATTAGTTTTTCATGAGCATAGAAACATCTGTTTCCACTCAGGATACAAGACTTAATTTCATTAGTAATAGAGTTGGACTGGTTTATCTGCGAGCCTAGAGATGTGAAATTTTGAACATGCTCAAATGAGAAGCCGCTACTTCTTAAATTTTTCACGTTATCTTCCATGTTATGGAAGTCCATGGAATGGAAAGTTAAATAACACAGTAGAGAGTGCATCACCTTGTCTAGCACCAGCATTAATATCAAAGGGAGTCGTCAACTTGTTGTCAATTCTCACCGCTGCCTTAGAGCCAACCAGGGTTGCTTTTGCATATTATACTCGAATGCTTTTTCCTGTATCTGCCTCAAGATGAAAATCTGGTCAGTTGTTGAGCAATTGGGTCTGAAACCACACTGATATTCTCCAATGATTTTCTTTGAATATGCTGCCAGTCTGTTATAAATAACTCCTGACAAAACCTTGTAAGTAATGCTCAGCAATGTAATACCTCTATATTTAGAGCAAAGCAGTTTATCACCCTTCTTGTGAATTGGCTGTATGATTCCAAGATGATCCATTCATCTGGGACTTTTTGCCTCAGACCATATTAACAGTATCGGGTTATATATTCTTCTTCATAGCGTTACTCCATCATTCTTGAGCAACTCTGCAGTCATTCCATCGGCTCCTGGTGCTTTAAAGTTCTTTAAGTACTTAATAACCTTTCAAATTTCTTCGCAGCTAGGATCTTCAATGCACGGCTCTACTGTATAGTACAACAGCTGTTTTGTTTCCGTCTTACCTCTCAAGATGCTCCAAAAATACTCTTTCCACCGTTTCAGAACCTCCTTTCTCTCAGTCAGCAAATTTCCTTCACTATCTCTACATGCAATAACTTTTGATTAGAATTCCTGTGTACTTTCTTTAATCTTCTTATGAAACTTTCTACTTTCCTTCTTGTTGTGATGTTCCACCATTTTGTCGACTTTCCTCCTCAAAACTTCTCTCTTTTTCTTTCTACACATCCTAGCCGTGGCAATCCGTTTTTCCTTGTAGTGTTCACTAGATTTTTAATTATTAACAGATAATGCAGGATCATTATTCTGGTGAGATACCACCTCTGTCATTGCCCTGCAGACACTGCTGGATTAAAATATTGTAGTAAATTCTGAACAGCATGAGGCTTGGTTTTGTATTTTGAGCCAATGAAATTTTTACCAGGCCTCTTGCTGTCTTCTAACAGTAGCATGTAGTAATATCAGCTGAGCTTTCTCTTGGACAGAAAATAAGACTGAACTAGACACATTCTTGCTACCAAATAATCCATACTGAAAAACAACATGCAATAATAAATAATCAAACTGCAATGGCCAGCAATCAACAATTTGATTTCTATAAAATTAGAAGATCCTACAAAACCAAACTGTTACTAATGTCAAGGTCTGCTGCAGTCACAGCATCCTTTAAAAATAATAAGATTATTATTAAATTTTCTTATGGAGTTTTGTAAATAGGATCCTATAAAATTTTCCTAATGCAACAGACTTTATGCAGATATACAAAATTATTTGGAGTGACATATTTAAAATACACATGTTTATAAGCAGACCTTTAAGTGAAATGCCAATATTTAAATAAAAAAATTCAAGTTCATATCTTTAATGTAAATTAATCATAACCAACCTTAGGTGCTTCTCTGATATGTGCTATTGGGAAAACTTCCAGATCCAACTTAATTGTCTTCTTACAGTTATTCAAAATACGTTTTGCACGTGATAGTAGACTATAGTGAAATCCTTTTCTGACAGCTTTATCTGCAAGACCTTTCTGAATGATATCCAAGGCCTTAAAAAATAAGATGGTAGCAGAAAAATAAATGTAAAATTGCATTAATCAGAAATCCAAATATAAAATAAAAAACATCCCTTAGTAAAAAAAACTTGTAAATACTTGTAAATTCAGGGTCATATAAAACACTGGTTGGCAAGGTTAATGTAAATAATATTAACGTTGCCATTAAAAAAAATCTAAATGCAGTGACTAGCCTATTTTTATAACTTAACTAATAATAAACTGATGCAAAATCAGTAAGAACCTTCATTATGTTTTAGCTAGAGCTTACACTTTTTATGGTACTCACCTCTTAATCCATATGGTTTGAAGACATCAAATTTAAGATGAAAGCAAAATGAAATTAAAAAATGCTCCAAAGAAAAAAGGAATGCACTACTCTTTTCTCAGGTTGTCATACATAATAAAAACTGTAATTTGGCCCATATTACAGTTTTAATTATGTTCATTGTTGGAACAAACTTCTCTCTGGTGTTGTGGAAGTGGATAATTTGAATAAATTTAAGAGGAAGAATTAGACAAATTATTTTAGATAATGGACTAGTGAAGGGTTTACTTCGTTTTTTTTTTTTTTTTTTTTTTTTTGTTGATGCTGAATAAGCTTGCATTATTTTCCTCCAATATTAGAATCACTATAGGCAAGGAAAAATGATCAAGAAGTTTCCACCCCAAACTATTAAGGTTATCTTGAGTTACACACATTGTATGGCTCACACTGTCATGCAATAACAGTACTCCACATCTCAAAAACTGAGGGCATTTTCTCTGAATTGAGTCCCAAGTTCTTTGAGAAATGTGCAATATGATACAGCATTCAGAGTATTGCTAGGCTTTTGAAGGTGCACAAGAAGAATGCCATGAAAGTCCCAGAAAAAGAAAAGTCACCATGACCTACTCTTCTTGAGACACAGCCTTAAACTTTGGGTAAACTGGGATGTTTCCATTTTAGTGAGGCATATTTTAATTTGGCCCGAAAATGATCTGGTTGCAACACAACTGATGTCTTTTTATGCAACAGGTTTCCAGTTGGTAATTATGTTGAAAAATAATTATAATTCTATGTTCAGTTTCTTGCTTGCTTCTTATATCCTTAATTTTGTTACTTACTTAAGAGGAAGTAACAAAATTAAATCTTTTTTTTTTGTTTCTACCTCTGCTGCTGTTTCTCTCCTCTAAAAATGAATTGCATGTATGAAATATACTGTGCATAAATAAGTAAAAAAAACAGAGAATTAAATAAAGTTAAAATTAAAAATTTTTCTCATGGGAAATTCATCTCTGAGTGACACAGCTTCATCTTACATGAAAATTTTCAAGCAGATGTCTATTGTGTTAGCCAGGGATTGGGCATACTTCAGCAACACCACTAACACAAAGTAACAATAAATGTTTATGGTTATATTTAACTGATTCCATAAATATTTTGGGTGCTGAATCCAATGATATCATTGGTTTTTCTCTAATGTCAATATTCTGACAGCAACTGAAGTTTTTATGACATTTGCATGTATTGCATAATGTGCATACTGATACTGTGATAAGTAAGAGCGTGCACCTACTAAATTTTTTGGACAGAAGTAAAACTGATTAGTAATGAAAATGCAAGGCGGAAATGACATCACTTCCTAGACGATGCTAATGATGCTAACTCAGTCACTAATGTTGACTTGGTAGAGCAAGTAGTGGGCGTAAGCATAAGACTTTACATCGATCATACTAAATATTTCGGACTGAAGTAAAACTGATTGGTAATGAAAATGTGAGATGCAAATGATGTCACTTTCTAAATGGCGCCAATTCAGTCACTAACATCGATTTAGTAGAGTAAGTAGTGAGCATGAGCATAAAGCATTACATTGTTCATAACTTCAGTTCTAGCTGTTCGATTTTAAAAATTTAAACGGTTTTGGTTTTCTTTCATCGTCTACTATCAAATACGATCTCAAGTATACATTTCCTAAAGATGTTTTCACATAAAATAAAACATCTTTGTGCGTATAGGATATCCACCCTGTTTTTTTTTTTTTTTTTCAGTTTGCTATGGCTACCAAACAAAGGTCAAATAGTTAAAGTTATCTTCAGACTTATTCTGCTATGCTTGCATATTATATAGGTTTGAAGCAGGTAAAGCACAACATTGCTGGTGGAACTAAGTTTTTCAGCACATATGCATATGAAGCTTATTTTGGAATACCTATGGGTGATCAAGGCAAGCTGTTGGCACCTCATTTCTGCTATGGTAATTGCAGATAAACATTAGAAGGATAGTTTTGTGGTAGTTTGTAGCATTATACATACCTTTTGCAATATTACCTCAAACATGGAGAGAGCCACTGATAGTTTTGTATAGTGCACATATCCCAACATACCACATCCTCTATTTTTCCAGTGCTATACAATAGACCTGCAATTCCCGATCCACCTTTCAAAGGGCTTTCAGAATCAGGTCATGAATCTGGTAAATATGATAACTGAGATTACATCTCCAAAGTGTGTTCAAGCAAAGAACCATATTTTCCTAATCAGCAAGAATTGGATAACTTAGAGAGGGACTTTGATCTAACTAAAGCCAATGCAGAGCGCTTCCTGACATTTCATTTAGAATAGTGGAATCTACTTGATCCTAGCTGCAAAACTTCCACATACAGAAAAATACATGTCACTTACACTTGTTTGCACTGTTGCAGAATCCCTGTGCTATGGTTTCAATTTGATTGGACTTCATAAATAAATTAGCATTAGTCCCAATCCAGAAACTAAGTACTATATACAACTTAAATTTGAAAGCTGTGTTACTTCACAATGAGTATATACTCATTGTGAAGTAACACAGACTGATTCCTATTGCATACTCTATTCATATTAAAGAAGACCATGGAAATGTGAAGCATGCATACAGAAGATCAAGTATGACCAGTATAAATGGGGATGTATCTGGTGACTTAAAGATGCTGGGTTTCCAAGTTGGTTTCACTAAGTTTCCATGCTTTCTCTGCCTCTGGGACAGCAGGGCAGGACATCAGTGCTACAGCAGAAAATAGTATCTGCCAGAATTGAGTTGCAGCCTGGTGCACAAGCCTTACTTCCACCTCTCCATATCAAGCTGGAAGTGGTCAAACAAAATTGTTAAAGCATTGGATCCTCATGATGATGCCTTCAAGCATAAACAATATGTTTCCAAAATTATACAATGCAAAAGTGAAAGGTGGCATATTTATCATTGCACAAGTTAAGCAGCATTGACTAATCACGGCTGGAAGGGAAAATAACTGTGGCTGAGCAAAATGCATGGCAGTTATTTTGCCAAGTGAATGGCTTTCTTGACAATGTTAAGAGTGAAAATTAGAAAGAAATTGTTCAAAAGTTGGCTGAAAATTACAGAAGAATAGCACAGAAAATGCCAATTAAGGTTCAGTCATTACTTGAACTCTCACCTGGATTTTATCAAACCAAATCTGGGCAATGTTATTGAAGAGCATGAAAAGAGATTCCACCATGACATTCAATCAATGGAGAGATACCAAGGAAGGTAGGATGAAGTTATGACATGGACAGGTTTCATGAAAGATGGAAGTTACATTCTAAAGTGGTTAAATGTAAAGTAAAGTTCTACATTTGGGAAATAATAACATGAGAATAATGGGTGTTACTATAGTGTGCAGTCTACCACGGCAACCGGACACTAGAGGGTGAGAATGCACTACCGGCACTATAAAGTGTTTTCTACCAGCACTACAGTGGATGCTAAAAATATGATATACGAATAAATATGAATGTGATAAAAACACAAAATTATGTACTAAATGATTTTTAATAAAAAAAAAAAAAAAGACTAAATATTAGCTATGCTAATTTTATGTAGTGCAGTATTATGATAAAAACACAAAGTTGTGCCGAATGATTTTTGATGCAACATTTACACTATAGCGTGTGGTCTACCTTCAGCTAGAAATAGGAAACCTAACGTTTGAGAAGAGAAGTCTAAAATTTTACCCTATGCAATGCTGTTGAAAGATTTCTACAGAAATGTCATCTTGACAGTGAACACCATCTTCTGGACATACCCCAAGATGTGGGAGTAGGGCCTTGTCATCGATGTGGTAGCGTCATGCAAGAAAAAAGAAAAGGCAACAGAGGTGGAGAATATAGGCCTATACTTTGTTGTCTGTGTAAAAGTGTGCCAAACTTCATGTTCCATCCGGAAAGGCAATGCATTCTTGCTGGCAACACCAGGTGGGTCAGAGTCTCTTTTGAGACAGTACGTGCTTTACTGAGACTGGCCCACTGTCCTTTGGTGTGGACAAGTACCCAGAATCATCTCTCCAGGTGATTGATGCTTCTGGGTAGCCAAGCGGCCAGAATAGAACAACAGAACACACACAAACCTACATCAACACATTTCTCGCCCTTTTACAGTTGATTCTGCTCTTCACAGTGACACAAGATGGAATTGAACAGATGTTCTAGGTGCCGACCTTTACAAAAACACATGTCCACATTCTTCCATTGTATAATTACACTGCAATCTGAGTTTGTGCGAAATTTTAGAACTGGTGTTCTTTTTCGTACTGGAAATACCAATGGACATGGCAGTTACTCTAACAGGAAATCTTACAATACTATAACTGACTAGTATGACATCTGCAGAGAAGTGTGTGGAGCCATTGTTTCTCACAATGCATGAGGTAAGATGGTTGGTACAGAGCTTAACACCATTCAGATTGACAAAGCAAGATTTGCAGGTCGAAGGAAATATAATTGTGGGAGAATGCTAAATGGCAACCAAGCTCCTCTCTCCGAAGATGGTAATGCCGTTGTACAAAACAACAGGCACTATAGATCAAGAATTGATGGGCTTTGGGTTTTTGGTCTCAAGCAAGATCATTGAACAGGAATGTGAATCTGGTTCAGTGATTCATTCCGATGAATGGCCTGTGTGTAGCAGTCTAAATGTCATGGGTTACTGCAATTTTATGGTGAACCATCAAGAAAGTTATGTGGATCCAGTGATAGGAGAAAACATGCAAACGATTGAATGGTCATAGTTGGATTCCAAAACACTTATTCTAAAGAAAATAAGAGGCATTAACAGTAAGCCTTTTCAATCTATAATATAAGTTTCAAAATAAGTTTCCATTGTATATGTCAATGGTGAGACAGCATGTGGAAAATTGTGTTGTGTCTGGCAGCTACATTTAAGAAATTGTGTTAAGATTCTTGGAAAGGTTCAGAGATGACTGACCCACGTGAACATGGGGGGAAGAGAAAGAGAGAGGGGGAGAAGAGATAGGCTAAAAATGGTAAGAGTTACAGGACTTGGAAACAAGGCACTTCAAGAAGGATCTGCTCAAGGTGTATAAAGCAATGGGAGGGGGGGCCAATCAAATGAAGATGAAATTTTCACATTGAAAAGAGACACAAAAACCAGGTAGCATAAATATATACTATTGGGAAAATCGAACATACTGGATCTCAGGAAATTTACATTCAGTCAGTGAGTTGTCAACCAATGAAATTAACTGCCTTCTTCAGTGGTTGGGGTTGACAGTATGGTGAAATTTAAGGGGCAACTGGATCAGCTCGTTCTGGTGGTGGTGGAAAAGGTATGATAAGAGTGATACAGGTTGCATAGACAAAGATACACACAGACTAGAAGAGTTTTTATTCAAAATGTTCAAGATCTAAGCTTTTCCAGATAAATGATATTTCTTAATGGTTATCTCTGCTTCGTTGGTGGTTATCCCACCAACTAACAACATATTTTTTGTAAGATATAGCAGGAATAAATGATTTTACAAATTAAATAAAGTTAGAAAACATTTTATTAAATGTAAAAAATCATTTAATTCATCCTTGGATGAAAAATCAGCCAATAACAATATTTATCTGGAATTTACAAAAATTGTGTTACAAGTACAATTTCAAGAAATTAATTATTGGTGGCAAATATGAAGTTAAAACATTGGAAACCAACATGGTTTCTGTTGGTGGCTGAGCTGTGCAATTATCAGGCAGCAAGATTTTTGCATCAGCTGGTATACCCCAATTTTCTTGGCCTCCAGCATAAAACAAGAGTGATTCAACCAATCACTAAAGTTTTCTTGAATAATCCATGCATATTTGTTGGCTCAATAAATCACAAGGAAAATTTTAATACCCTTGAAGGTGCAGTGTTTTGTAGTCTTTTCTATCATAAGAAGCTTGCACTGATTCACCATGGATATCTGCTGCATCAGCACATATTAATACTGTTAGTCTCTTTGGATTCCCTCACACCTGATGCTGACTTTCATTTTCAGACATTAAAGTATGCTGCATAAGACAATGCCAAAATAAACCTGTCTCATTAACATTATAGATTTAATCTAAATTAAGGTTATTATACTGTGCCAGTTTTGAGAAATCACTGACAAATTCCTATGTAGTTACACAACAAGCACACAATTTTTTGCGGGAAACTTTGAGATAGCAAATTTCACAATGTTTTTTTCAATTTCCACAACCATCCAGTAGAAATAATCACAGTCACCTTCAATCTTCATTTCATTTATGGTAGGCTTTCTTCATAATCATAGGTCCAGATAGAGGAATGCCTTCATTCCTACACTGGTGGCACTACAAGTACAACCCTATCTAAATCACTGTGGTGCAAGCCACATAATGATTTCCTCAGAGTAATGTCCAATATGTAAAAAAATTAAGAATTTTTTTCTTCCTGGAGTTTTATGTCATATGCTGTTGTTTGTCCAATGCAAAAACTCTCAGAAAAGTTAAGATACACTGACTTCTCCCACCCAATTCAACTTTGTTATCTTCTAGAAGTATCTCTTGTTTTTTTCTATTGTGGTTGATGAATAGTTGGAAATTTATATAAGGAATGGAACACTGAATATCTACAGTCACATACATGGGGTTAGCAAGTTAAATGAGATAGTGATGGCCAGTGGTAGCTTTTGGAACTAAATTGATACGTTATAAATTTTTTTCACTGGGAATTTTAGGTAAACAATCTTCTACCATTTGTGTGCGCGCGCGCGCGCGTGTGTGTGTGTGTGTGTGTGTGCGCGCGCGCGCGCGTGTTTCTTTTTTTGACTGTGGCAGCAAGGTTAAGAGCTTCTTTGTATCTTTTGGATTTACTGATATAATGCCATATTTCTTCGCTTCTGATTTTATTACTAATTTTTATTTTGCTCTTTATATACATGTATTAAACATGACCCATAAACAAAAATCTAAGCTAAAAATAATATTCAATATGAGCTCCACTATACTAGATTTATCACATTCAAATAATTTTATACATAAATACATTTGTAAAGGTTATGGATTTTATGTGGTGACAAACAGCAATATTTTACAATGTAAAACTAAATAAAAAAAACTACAGCTTACCTTTTCAGTTTGTTTTAAATGTTGGTCAAAATTTAATGCCAATCTATCAAACCAATATCCTCTATATTCTTGACAGTAGATCTGTAAAAGCACATATCGTAAAAAAAAAAGTAAAAGACATCCTTTTCATTGAATAACATTTTCAGAAAAAAATCAAAGCCTTGCAAATAATGTATACCTTAGAATATTATATGATTAAACATCTACCACCCATATTCCATATAATATATTTTTGACATTCTTTGAGAAATGGCTCTTATCCAATCATGATCGATATTTTTAGGACTTCAAACATTATTTATAGTTTGAGAAGAAGAAAACAAGATGACATTATTCATCTTAAATTATATTTAGAGCAAAGTCAGTTCTGCAATGCAAGAAATTAGGGGATATACAGATTGGATTAACAGTAGCCACAGGCAAAGGTGAAAGTGACTTCTGCATTACTTCTGTTGGGACATGTGGCAGCTTGGAAGTTCTCAAGGGACATGTAGACACATGGGCTGTATTAGAGTTACTATGAGGAATATAGCAAACAATTTAATGAATTTAAAGTAATGGTTAAGTCATCAAATGTGAATGTTGTAGGAATATTGGAGGCATGGTGCTACTCAGATATAAAGGACGAGAATTTGAATATGGTGAATATGACACAGTATCCTACATATGAGGATACAGAATCCTACAGTAAGTACAAACCATTTTGTATTCAAGTCATGAAGGGATTAAGGCAAGATTATGAAAAGTCTCTGACAAAGAATGCAAAGAAAAGTAGCAAATGCTTTGCTTATGTTAACAGCCGAAGGAAAGGGAGGAATCATTGGCCCGCTAGATACGGATGGTATAAATGTTGTTCGTCCTGCTTGGGTTTCTGATAAATTGAATAGAAATGAGAGCAGATATGTGTTATAAGCTAAAGATATTTATGAGAAATTTTTTAAGGAATCAAGATGCCAGAAGTATACCAAGTTATAACTGGGAGCTAAATGATTTTAAGTTAAATGAGAAGAAAGTGGAAAGTTTCTATCCAATTATATTAAAAGAAGCAGCAAAAGAGGTAAGAAAACATTTAGCCACAATTATGAGCACATCCTTGGATTCAGTGGAGGTCCCTAAGGAATGGAGATGTGCAAATGTCTCCCCAATTCACGAAGTGGGGGCGGGGGAATCAAAGGATAAAGTGGGTATTTGGAGACCTAAAAGCTTGACTCCTGTTTCAAGGTAAATAATAGAGTCACTGCTAAAGAATAACACAGGACTAGCTAGACAGGAATGCAGTTATACACATGGATTTGTTAAGGGAATGGTTTGCAAATGGTATATAGGTCTACCAGAGTTGTAAACAAGATTTAATTCTATGGAGCTATTAAGTGAAAAACTAGACATATGAATTTGTCCATGCATTTGATTTTTATGTTATTAACTAGAAATGTTGCTAAAAATGAAAATCCCAAAAAATTGTATGTATTTCACAAACATTAATTACCCAAACATATATTATTTTTAATATGCCAAAAAGATAAATGAGATTAAAACAAACATATACACCTCAGGGAAATATTGGATCAAAAGCCCAGTGGTGGACAAGTTAGTTTTAATTTTTCAATTGTTTATAAAAAAATTTGTCAATTCTCATTGTCAAATTTGGATTTTTTTTGTATCACTGCATCTTCAGACATCATAAGAACTGAGCTAACGAAGTGTCCATGCCATATCACCAGTAATGCACAAATATTTTTGATAATTTTTATAGCATCACTGTAAGTGGAACTTCACTGGTCCATTACCGTCATTTTTTTTCTCTCAGATTCAGTCTGTGTCAAATTTCTAAACACTTTCGATGGTTGTAATGTCAGTGTCTCCTTCAATGACTTCTGCTTTATCAACAATAACAAACTCTAATAAAGAAAAAATCACTGAGTATATCACTAAAAGTGCCATCAGTCTCAATGGCACTTAAAGCAGTACTTTCTTCATATTTTAAAAAAATATTATAGAAGTTTCCAGTTGATTCCTTCTTCAGTTGATTTAAAAAGAAAACCCTGCATAATTCCAAAAGTTCACAAAAACTAAGAAACCTGCTTTCTCTTTAATGATATGGCCAGTCATACTTAGACTTCGTTACCTTCAGAGAAAGTTCATTCAATGGTTTAGTACATTAAATCTCACTTCTAGAAAGAGATGGCTTACCAAAAAAAGACATGATCACAGTTCTTGAACGGGGAGATCAGGCTTCAATTGCACACTTGCATGAGCTGCTTGCCATATCTCTCTCTCTCTCTTTTTGTTGGCTGCAGTGAATTACAAATACAAATTTGTCTTCATTGTTTACTGAAATCTAACTTAGGAAAAATGCTGTTTTTTTTACTTGTCTTGTGCTTCATATATACAAACTTACAGCCATACTTCATTTATTTGAAATTTAGTTCACACCAGCCATAAAATGAGTGGCTACATGCATTCACTAACATCATAAACTACAGCAAAAACTACTTCCCCTTTATGCTGTTATTCTGATTAATACAAATTTTTAAAAAAGAATACTGTTAACATATATTTCTTCCATATTATAATTGAAAATAAAACTTCTAAAAAGAATTAAAAATACAAATTCTAAAATAATACAGTTAAAGTATTTTTCACATTCTTGCAATTGAAAATAAAATTAAATAAAATAAAAATAAATCTATTTGTAAAATCTCTATTTACAGCAGCAATATCATTTTTTAAAAACGGAGTGCTATGACTGTCAAAAACATTTTCATTCTTAAAACAGCCACTGTTTTAAGAAATGAAAAAATAAATATATTTTACAGATAAAACCCAAAATCCATTACTGCCAGTTCTTACTAGTAAAAACTAGAAGCTCCTAACAGCATTTGACGAAATGAGTTTTTACTAGCAAGAACTAGAAACCACTGCACCTGCAGGGAGAAACACGAATCCAAAGTGCAACTCCTAGTATTTACTGACATTTTTAGTAAAAACTATTTCCTTCAAAATTTCAGTCAGCAGAGACCACAAGAACACTGTAAAATGTAATAGAGGGAAAGATTAAACTTTAGAACATGACTCTTTGTGACGGCAAATAATGGCCAGATCTAGCTCTGCCCATTGCTTTGTGCTGATTGGCTTCTAATCACCATGATTCTGTGTTAGAATGAATGCCATTCTGCAAGCAAGTAGAGCTGGCAGGAATACAATAGACAGGTAAGGAAATCTCACCTTTGTTTGTAGTAGGAGTTTTACTAAGAGACTTTCATTTCTACTAGCAAAAAAAAAGGTCAGGTTAGTTTATGCAACCAAATTTGGGATGGGTTCAAGTGAAAAATGGTGCATACTAAACATTACAGACACCGTTTTTCGCTAGAATCCGTCCCGAATTTGATGGCATAAACTAACCTAACCTTTTTTTTTACTGGCTAAATATGAGTCTATTAAACTCCTGCTGGCTTTATTTGATTGCAGTAAAGCATTTACTCTAATGCAAAATCGTGGTGATTAACAGCCAATCAGCACAAAGCAGTAGGCCATCATTTACTGTTGTAAAGATCCATGGGTCTTGTTCTAATGTAAAGTTTAACCTTCCCATCTATTATATTTTACAGTGTTCTTGTGGTTTCCGTTAAATGAAATTTTTAAGAAACTATTTTTTACTGAAAGGTACGTGGTAAGAACCAGTTTTTACTAAAAATGTCAGTAAATATTAGGAGTTACATTTTCGATTCGGGTTTTTAACAGCAGGTGCAATGGTTTCTAGTTCTTACTAGTAAAAACTAGTTTTGTCGAATGCTGTAAGGAGCTTCTAGTTTTCACTAGCACGAACTGGTATTAACGGATTTTGGGTTTTTATGGTAACATATATAATATAGGATACTTTATTTTTACCATACATGGAATTGTATTAACTATAAAAAAAAAGTTCAAAAAGAAACTTGGTTTCTTTTTGAACATCCTTGTTGCAATTTCCAAAAATGAAGTTTTGTGATAAATAAAAGCAAACGCTAGGTTCTGAAATTAAAAAAAATAATAACCACTATCTGTTTTATTTTTACTATACATACAATTGTATTAAATAGAAAAAAGATTTGATTTGAATAAAGAGTCAATTTACATTTGGAAATAAAAATTTTTCAGTTATAAACTATTAAATTAGAGCATTAGGTCCTTGGGGTTGTCACAGACATTCTCTCAGATATGCCGGACAAGCTGTACTTGCTACTTGGGAATCTAAAACGCTGACTGAACTGATATTCGGGTGACATTCAAGTCAAGTGGACCAAATTTCAGTGAAGTCCGGACAGTCTGTGAGAGTCAAATCCTCTGCTTGCACCTTCACGATGGTGGCATTGTTAGTAATCCTCGGTATAACCTCCATGCACAAGCACACTGTGGGTGACCACCCAGGTGTGAACCAATGTAAGGAGGGGTTGAGGTGGGGCGCCCACACCACACCACATGGAGGAATGCCACCCCTCTGTGTTACCAGGCAATACTAGGTGGTAGATGAGTCTCATTAACTGGTGCAATACCACCACTTTGCTTATGGAGGCTTGAAGTGGTGGAACCCATGTTTAGTCTCCAGAGTTAAGTTCCGGTCAATACTTACCCCATCTCTTCCATCATGCAGAGATCCAATCTTCCTTACATTTAGAGGGTACAACTCTAAAATAGTACTCGCAGGCCGGCCGCTAGTAAGTACGATGGACCGAACCTATTGGTAACTCTTTAGCAGGCTTCCGGATCAGCTAGTGTTTAATCTTACTACCTCTACTCTGCCAGATAGTGACTGGAGGGAGTCCAAGTAGTGTGTATGTGGGGGGGGGGCATTGTCGAGGCCACGTTATGTCAAGGGTCTGGGTATATTCTTACCATGAGTACACCATATCCAAAAATTTCATTACTTCATACAGCAGGTCCCCCTGAATTTTTCTTACTATTGAATACACCATCAATTGTCAAACTAATAGAGTAAGCTTATCTGCAAAAAGATCTAAACCTCCAAAACACTTCCTAGTTCATTTCACAAATATACGTGGTCTGAATTCTAATCTCAACGATGTCCATTTCCACTTGCAGTCTTCCAAACCCCATGTACTTTTTCTGACAGAATCACAGTTATTGGTTGATTCAACTACTGCTCATCTCAGTTGCCCAAATTATTCGCTGTATGATTCCTTTCGCCTCAAAGGTGGTACTTGTGCATATATCCATTCCGATATTCCCTGTCAAAGACTTGAAATTTGGAATCTCCTCTTTTTGATCTTCTCGGGCTTAAAATCTTTCTACCTCATTGTGTCAAATTCATCAGTTGTCTCTACCATTCACCCAACTCCACTAATCACATGGAGCTCTTGGACTTCCTTTCTTTGCAACTCGACTTTCACAAGTCCAACTTTCCTAACAGCGAGGTAATTTTCCTTGATGATTTTAATGTTCACAACTCCAGCTGGCTTCCGCTTTCTATTCACACTGACCCAGCTGGTCGAGATGCTGAGGCTTTTGCAATTACTAATGACCTTGCACAGATTGTTCATTTACCTATAAGAATAGCGGATAATCCTTACCATACAGCCAACATGCTTGATCTTTTTCTTACAAACAACCCATCTAAGTACACGGTCGAAGTGAGTGGTCCTTTAGGCACCTCAGATCACAACTTGGTGATTGTCTCTTTCCAATGGAGCCTTTATCCCACGGCTATTCCCAACCTCGTGTTGTTTGGCATTACAAGAATGCAAAATGGGATGACCTGCAAGATTTCTTTTCTTCTTTTCCCTGGTCGGATTAGTGTTTCGAAACTTCTTCAGTTTGCTCAGATCGTGTCAGTGAGAAATTATTCTTGTAGGAATGGAATCCTTTATTCCACACTCCACTTTAAAATCTTGTCCTTTATCTAAACCTTGGTTTTCCATTTAATGTGATAAGGCTGTTCAAGAAAAGAACGTTGCATATCATAATTGGCTTGTTTCCAATTCTTCAGTTTCATTTTCAGCCTACACCAAAGCTCGTAATAATTGTAAAGCGGTTATTAATCAGTCCAAACTAGATTTTGCACAGGCTAAGAGTAGAAAACTTGCTTCTTGCTCTAATGGCAGCCAAGCATTCTGGTCTCTTGCCAAAGCTATTGGCCGCAACTTTTGCCCATCTCTGCTCCCACCTCTGTGAAAACCAGATGGTTCTGTTATCACTTCAGCCAAGGATAAAGCTGACCTGCTAGCATCCCATTTTTCTTCCAACTCATGTATTACTGATCTTGATAAAACACCTCCCACTATTCCCAACACGCTCCATTCAATGCCTCTTGTGGCCCTCCGTCAAAAGGATGCAATTGATGAATCTTTATGCTAAGAAAGCACCAGTTCCTGATGGTATTTCTCCACTAGTTCTCAAAACCTGTGCTCCTGAACTTACTCATATTCTTTGCTGCCTTTTTTCACTTTTTTATTCCAAAGGTGTTTTTACTTCTGCTTGGAAATTTGCTCATATCAAGCCAGTTCCTAAAAAGAGTGACAAATCCCTCCCATCCAATTATCTTCCCATTGCAATTACTTCTACTATTTTTAAAGTAATGGAGAAATCAATTAACTGCTAACTCTTAAACTACCTAGAAACCTTTTGTCTGATCAACAATCGCCAGTATGGATTCCATCAGTGTCAATCCACTAGTGATATTCTGGCTTATGTTAACCATTTATGGACAAATTCAATGGAAAAGTTCGGTGAAACACAAGCAGTTGCTCTTGACATCTCAAAGGCTTTCAATCGTGTTTGGCATAAAGGTCTTCTAAACAAGCTTCCATCTTATGGTTTTCCAACTGTTTTTTGTAATTGGTTATCCAGTTTTCTCTCTAATTGCTTACCGAGGGTGATGGTAGATGGCTTTTTGTCTTCTAACTTCTCCACTAATGCTGGTGTCTCCTAAGGTTCAGATCTTTCCCCCCATTCCTTTCCTCTTGTATATTAATGACCTTCTTCCATTGACTGGAAATCCTATTCATAGTTTTGCCGATGATAGCACATTTCATTCAACTTTCCATTTTGAGAAACCTTGCCCTGCTCAATCAGCTTCAACTTCTCAAATATCTGCTACCAATTCCTTAAATGCCAATGTCCAGGTAATTCTCCAGTGGGGCAAAGACAACTTAGTTCATTTCAATCCTTCTAAAACTCAGTCTTGTCTTATATCTCGCAAAAAGGATTCTTCTACTCCTATGCTTATCTTTGGTGACACTCCGATTTCTAGGCAAAATGAATCTCTTTTGGGGATTACCCTGACTTCTAACCTCTCTTGGCACAAGCACATTACAAATATTGCTTCCTCTGCATCTAAAAAACTTGGTTTTCTCTGTCACTCTCGGTGTTACTTTTCTTCCAAACAGCTGTTCACTCTGTACAAATCGCAAATCCACTCTACCATGAATATTGTTCCCACATCTGGGGCGGTGCCCCCCAAAACCTCTTTCAGGCTTCTAGATTCCATTCAGAAGAGGTCAGTTAGGTTAATTAATGACTCCTCTCTAACAGTCTCTCCACTTGCTGTCTCATAGACGTACTGTTTCTGCTGCATGCCTCTTCTACAGATACTTCCATGGGCACTGTTCTTCTGAATTGGCTTCTATAATTCCCACTCTCTCTTTCAAATCAGTCCGAACACGTGCCGCCACCAGCCAACATCCATTTACTGTCCAATTTCAAACTCACAGAACCAACTTTTCATCTTCCTCATTTATTCATTCAACTGCCGTTTTCTGGAACAACCTTCCTTCATACATATTTCCTGAAAATTACAGTCTACAGAAGTTCAAGTCCAATGTCAACAAATATCTTCTTTCGTCTTCTCAACCACCAACCCAAGCACAGTACTAAGTACTATGGATTCTAATACCTCTTGTGTTTGGGGTTTTCATAACAAAAATAAAAATAAAAAGTTGGAAATGACATGAAACTTCTTTTTTTTTTGTTGTTGTTGTTTAATTTCACTGCCGTAGATGTAGCTATGTAGATTGTTGGGGTGCAATAATCACCCTGTGTGACCAATTACATTACTAAAGCTTTTTAATAAAATTGCTGAAATTATGAATATGTTATTTTATTTTTAAAAAAAATACAGAATCATGTGAACTAGTAAAAAAAAATTCAGTGGATAACATCACAAAATGTCAGTCAAGCTAGATTGGCAGGATATGATGTTACCTTCCAGGTGCTTGATTGTATTTTTAAAGAAGCATGTGCCTATGAAGTTAATATCATAAATTGCAAATAAAAATGGAGGGGGGAGTCTGCTCCATCAAAACCAAAAAGTGGTGTTACCAAACAAAATATAATACATTAAAAAATAAAATAAAATTCCAATATGCTTAAACCACTCCATGACAAGTAAAGTATTACACCATCCTAATACTTAAGATGCATTAAGATTCTTTATTACAACAATTATTTTGATATAATTACCTCCTGATCAAGCAGTTCTTGCAGCTGTTCAACAGCCTTATGATAGTCTTTTAGCCGCTGAAGTATTTCTACTCCTTGACTTAAACAACGCACATAAAGGTGTCCTGTTGTAAAATGCCTCAAAAATGGTGGAAGGGAAGTATCTCTAAAAAAATTATAGTTACAGTAGTAACTTTAATATTCTATTAGAATGTAAACAATAAAATAATGTTGATATGAATAATATATGAATAATAATAATAAATCAAATGAAAAATTAACATTTTCTTGATCTCTAAATATATTGTAGGCATAAAAATAAAGAAACAAATTAGTCTCATTTTCATACATTAAGTCAGGGGTCACCAAACTACGGCTCACGGGACAGATCCAGCTCGCGTAGTCTGTTCATCCAGCCCACCCCGCACTGTGCTACAAATGATCAAAATTTCTAAAATATATTGTAATTATTTATATGGAAATATAATAAATAGTGAATCAACGAAATACTACTGTTTCAATGACAGCTTGTGAGCGGGGCTTATACCTGGGCAACATATTTCGTGTATTGGTAAATAAATATATTCGTTGTCTTCATTTTTGTTGTATTTACTGAATTGTACATATTGAACAAAATGATTGTACAGCCCGCGCTCGTCAATCTCTCAGTTATCTGGCCTGTCGTGAAAAAAGTTTGGTGACCCCTGCATTAAGTGAATATAAAAATTGACTTGCACTATTGGGCTAATCATCTGAAAGGAAAAGAATATTCCTGGTAGTGAATTTGCCTCCACTGAAAACAATAAACGCATCATATGCATTACACAAAAGAAGCTTTGTGTTGTGTGGGGTGTACAGTGCATATTTTACATCCACTAATCAAGCTCTCTCCTCTTATTCTGTGTAAACAATATACATATATATATATATATATATTTTTTTTTTATGAAAACCCCAAACACGAGAGGTATTAGAACCTATAGTACTTAGCACTGTGCTTGGGTTGGAGGTTGAGAAGACAAAAGAAGATATTTGTTGACATTAGACTTGAACTTCTGTAGACTGTAATTTTCAGGATATACATACGAAGGAAGGTTGTTCCAGAAAATGGCAATTGAATGAATAAACGAAGAAGATGAAAAGTTGGTTCCGTGAGTTTGAAGTTGGACAGTAAATGGATGTTGACTACTGATGGCAAGTGTTCGGACTGTTTTGAAAACGAGAGCAGAAATTATAGAAGCCAATTCAGAAGAACAGTGCCCGTGAAAGTATCTGTAGTAAAGGCATGCAACAGAAACAGTGAGTGGAGAGACTGTTACAGATGAGTCATTAATTAACCTAACTGCCTTCTTCTGAATGGAATCTAGAACCTTGAGAGTGGTTTTGGGGGCACTGCCCCAGATGTAGGAACAATATTCCATGGTAAGGCGGATTTGCAATTTGTACAGAGTGAACAGCTGTTTGGAAGAAAATTAACACTGAGAGCGAAAGAGAAAACCAAGTTTTTTAGGAGCAATATTTGTAATATGCTTGCGCCAAGAGAGATTAGAAGTCAGGGTAATCCCCAAAAGAGAAATTTCATCTTGCCTAGAAATCGGAATGTCACCAAAGATAAGCATAGGAGCAGAAGAATCCTTTTTGTGAGATATAAAACAGGACTTAGTTTTAGAAGGATTGAAATCAACTAAGTTGTCTTTGGTCCACTGGAGAATTACCTGGAGATCAGTATTTAAGAAATTGGCACTGGATATTCGAGAAGTTGAAGCTGATTGAGCAAGGCAAGGTTTCTCAAACTGGAAAGTGGAATGCAATGTGCTATCTTCGACAAAAATATGGATAGGATTTCCGGTCAATGGAAGAAGGTCATTAATATACAAGAGGAAAAGAGTAGGGGAAAGAACTGAACCTTGGGGGACACCAGCATTAGTGGAGAAGTTAGAAAACAGAGAGACATCTACCATCACCATCGGTGAGCAGTCAAAGAGAAAATTGGATAACCAATTACAAAAAACAGTTGGAAAACCATAACATAGAAGCATGTTTAGAAGACCTTTATGCCAAACACGATCGAAAGTGTTTGAGATGTCAAGAGCAACTGCTTGTGTTTCACCGAACTTTTCCATTGAATTTGTCCATAAATGGTTAACATAAGCCAGAATATCACCAGCGGATTGACGCTGACGGAATCCATACTGGTGATTGTTGATCAGACAGAAGGATTCTAGGTAGTTTAAGAGTTAGTTTTTTGGCAGTTAATTGATTCCTCCATTACTTTAGAAAGAGTAGAAGTAATCGCAATGGGATGATAAATGGATGGGAGGGATTTGTCACTCTTTTTAGGAACTGGCTTGATATGAGCAAATTTCCAAGCAGGAGGAAAAACACCTTTGGAATAAGAAAGTGAAAAAAGGTGATTCCAACCAGTGATTCCATTATTTTCCCCGGAACACAAGTTAAACTAACAGGTCTGTAGTTACTTGTGTCACCATTTGAACCCCCTTTGTGAATTGGTGATACATTTGCACACCTCCAGTACATGGGGACCTCCTCTGAGTCCAAAGAAGCTCTCATAATTATGGCTAAGGGTTTGCTTACTTCCTTTGCTGCCTCCTTTAATATAACTGGATAGATCCCGTCCACCCCAGGTGCCTTCCTTATGTTTAACTTCAACAATTTCTCCTCCACTTTGCTCTCAGTTATTACAAAATCACTTAGCTCCCTGCTAGCATTTGATAAACATCTGGCACTCCCCTCATTGAATAACTCCTCATGTGTGAATGTAGATGCAAAATACTCATTCAGTTTATCAGCTAACTGAGCATGATCGTCAACATTCAACCCATCTATGTTAAGTGGTCCAATCTGATTCATCCCTTTCCTTCTAGAGTTTACATAAGTAAAGAACTCTTTTCTGTTTTTCTTTGCATCCTTTGCCAAAGATTTCTCGTAATCCTCCTTTGCCTGCCTAACCTCCTTTGTGACTTGATTACAGACTAGTTTATACCTGCCACAGGCTTCTGTGTCACCTGATACTTTAATGCATCCCATGCATTTTTCTTCTCTGCCACGAGCTTCATTAATTCATCCGGCATCCATTTAGGCCTAAACCTTGAACAGTATTTCTTATTTGGAATGAAAAGCCTAGTAGCCTCCAAGACTGAGTCCCTGAAGGCATCCCATTTTGAATTCACCGTTGGTAACATCATCCAGTTCCTCCTTAATTTATTTAACCTATCAACTTCCACAACGACAGATGAAAGTTTGTTCCAGCAATTAACCACCCGCTGGCTAAAGGGAAATTTCCGCACGTCTATTCAACATCTGTCTTTCCTTAACTTGTATTTATGCCCCTTTAGGTTCGTAATCTGAACAAGTGGAAGAATCCCATCAGAATTCAGCATGCTCAACCCATTCAAGGCCTTATACACCTCAATCAGATCACCATGCAGGTGCCTAATCTCCAGCCACTGCAATTTGCAGAACTTAAGTCTCTCTTGGTAAGAGGATCCCTTTATTCCTCTCACCAATCTTGTTGCCCTTCTCTGTACACGCTCAAAAAAATCTACATCCTTCCTAAAATGTACTATACAGTACTTTGCATTTGTCAAGGTTAAACTTCAGTTAACTCTTCTCAGCCCATCTGCCCAAATTTTCTAGATCCTGTTGCAGTAGCACACTGCCATTACTGTCATTAACAACCCTGCCAACCTTTGTATCATCTGCAAACTTTGACACTAAGCCTGATATACCTTCATCAATATCATTGATAAATATACAAAACAACAGTGGACCCAACACCGAACCCTGTGGGGCTCCACTAATAACATTAGTCCACGAAGAGCAGCACCCGTTGATTACCACCGTCTGTCTTCTCCCACTCAACCATCCTTTTATCCATTGTAGCAATTTACCCTTAATACCATTCTGCTGCAACTTGTACAGTAGTCTTCCATGCGCAACAGTGTCAAAAGCTTTCCTGAAATCCAAGTATATGATATCAAAATTATTTTTTGCATCCAGTTCCTTTGTAACCACATCATAATAACCAATCAAATTTGTCAGACAAGACTTTCCCTTAACAAACCCATGCTGTGTCTGAATTATTGCTGCAGTCTTGTCTAGATGATCCTGCAATGCATCTTTAACCAGTGACTTCATTATTTTACCCTGAGCAGAAGTTAAACTAACAGGTCTGTAATTACTCGTGTCACCCTTCGATCCTCCTTTGTGAATTGGGGATACATACATTTGCACATCTCCAATCCGTTGGGACCTCCCCTGAATCCAAGGATGCTCTCATTATTATGGCTAAGGGTTTGCTTACTTCCTTTGCCGCCTCCTTTAATATAACTGGATAGATTCCATCCACCCCAGGTGCCTTTCTTATGTTTAACTTCAACAATTTCTGCTCCACTTCGCTCTCAGTTATTACAAAATCATTAAGCACCCTGCTACAATTTGATAACCTTCTGCCATTTTCAAACCTTAATAACTCCTCATGTGTGAATGTAGATGCAAAATATTCATTCAAAAGTACTGCCTGTATTCATATTTGAAGTGCTGTAATGTGTGAAACAGAGTGTATTAGTGAAAGACCATTAACATCCTTTGATGTTAATGGTCTTTCTGTGTACACTCCAGAATATTTATATATATATAATATAAATAAAAATAATAATAGGATGTATTGATAAAATTGAACCTCTAAAAATGAATGAAAAAGTTATTAATTTATTTAATCGGATTATGGATCCAGGACACTACTAGTTATAGCAGAAATACCCAGCAACCATAATGAAATATAGACAAATGTATTTGATCAGTGCATTGAGTAGGGTTGCTGACCTGTCAAGGGGAATTACAATGGAATAAATTGAGAATGCCTGCAAGGTAAAAGCAGATTACCTGAAATTAAATGAAATTAAGATAATAAAAATGGTGCCTAATCTGTAGGTCCAAACCTTTAACTATGTCATCAGAGGGTCAGCAGCCAAAACCATAGGAGCCACAGCAATAAGCAAGGTCTCTGTTTCTGTTATGATGTATATGTACGAAACGTATACAGCATGCCCCCGTTATAACGTGGTTCGCTTTATGCTGATTCGCTATAATGCTGTTCTTATATTATAACCCGTATCTGACTATAACGCTGTCACAGATCACTATAATGCTCTTTTACAGATTGCATTTTTGGCATATTTAACGAAATCATTTCATTTGATGGAGTTGATAGCTTGAAAATGAATAGCAAAACAGCATTAAAATGTTTCCCACGCTCAGTGAAATTTTCTCGCACACTAATTTAATTGCAGTACAGTGACTTGTTACGTAGTTCCGAGATCAACATTTTAAAAATGATCAAGTATATTGCTTGTAATATTTGCGTTATATGCATTTATCCGAAGTCTAGTCATCACTCAATACAGTATTAGATATTGTGCGTAACGGACAGTTTACTTGAACATTGTATCATAATTAATGCAACCAACGCAGCTACATTTTCGAAGAGTTAATAATGGCGGATAAGAATGAAAAAGCAACGTCTGAGTGCAGTACGAAGACTATAAATGTAAGAAAAAGACTGAATTTGAAAATTAAATTAGACGTTTTGAAGCGAATCGATTCCGGTCAAAGACAAGCGGATGTGTGCCATAATTTAGGACTTGCAAGTTTAACCATAAGAACAATTATAAAAAAAAAATAAAGAATTAATTTTAGCAGCGGGAAAGATAGCTGTTCAACTGCAAGCAACTGGGGCTAGGCCAGTTATTAGGATTGAAATGGAAATAATATGCAATGCAGAATTCAGTTAAGTTAAATATTATTAAAAAAAAAAAAAAAAAAGAGAAAGAGATTAGCCAATATGATGATCTGAAGAAAACTCATCTTAAAAAAAAAAAAAATTTGGAACCATTTAAAACTAGTAAGGGCTGGTTGAATAGATTTAAAATCCAGGGAGAAGCCGCAAGTGCAGAAGGAGCCGAAACTTTCAAAAAATAACTTGTTAAAATTATTGAAGAGGGATATTATGTGTTATACTGTACTTCTCAACAAGTTTTTAACATAGATGAAGCAGGACTTTTGTGGAAACGAATGCCTAAAAGAAGTTTCATATTGAAAGAATAAAAAAACATGCCAGGTTTCAAAGCGGTCAAGGGTCAGTTGACTTTATTGTTGGGTGGTAATTAAACTGCGAGGGATTTAAAATTAAAACCCCTTTAAGTTTACCAGGAAGAGGGACAAAGTTCAACCCAAAATCGACACATTTTTCATGATTAAATTCATCAATTAAATTCGATCAATTAAATTCATGATTTTAATTGGAATTTTAAGTTAAATTTTGATACATAAGTAGTTACCACATAATTATATATGTATGTAACGCAGAATATTTTATATGTACAAATATTTGAATATTAAATATTTTGACCGACATTTGTGCATCTTTTCACTACCGTTTATTATTGATTAGGAAATATCCTATGGCACCGACCGCAACTTGCAAATACATATGTTACCTTATGGGAATGCAGTGCTCGCTTAGCGCGGATTCACTTAGCGCTCTGTTTTTACGGAACGAATTATCAGCATTAAGCGGGGGTCACCTGTACATCATAGCCAACCCGACAGAGACCAAAAAGGAAGGAATAAAAAGAATAAAATTTGTTTAAATTTCAAACTGGGCAGTTTGCCTTTTTTCATACTTTCGCTTTTTTTTTCCTTTGACAGAATTTATAGGTTTTATTTTAGCATTTTTTTCCTTTGACAGAGTTTATCGGTTTTATTTTAGTATTTCACTTTTATTTATTTATTTATTTTTGAATTATATTCTTTTTATTCCCTCCTTTTTGGTCTCTGTTGGGTCAGCTATGATGTATACGTTTCGTATATATACATCACAACAGAAACAGACACTATATAAATGATAAATAAATAAATGCTCTTTTTCTCAGAACCATCCATGACAAGCTAAAATGTGCAATTGTTGTATGAATAAATTGGTCATGTGTGTGTGTGTGTGTGTGTGTGTGAACCGTGCAATTGTATGAATAAATTGGTCATGTGTGTGTGAACTGTGCAGTATTGGCATTATTATTTCTGGTGCAAGGGCTACTTAGGCCATATTGCACCTTATCAATGAGATAGAGGTTACACATGGTGACTCTAAGAACAGTCAGAAATGAACATACAGTTGTGTCCATTTTAGGAAGCAGAAAAATTCCAGGAGGTCTGCATCATTACCTATGATAAGGCAAAGTGTCAAAGGTTGTTCAAGATTTTGTAGAATCTGAATGAGGCTTTTCGGGCATGAGTGTATAACGTACATTCAATAAGAATATGCTTCACCATGAGTGGAGAGTTGCATTGTATACACTGCAGAGGATCATTTCCTCTGAGAAGAAAAAGATGGGTGAACTGACTATGACTGATTTGTGCTTCCTCCTTTCTGTTTACATGGAAACTGGAGGCCCATAACTGTGGTCCAGGTTTTATTTGAAGAACCTTGTTTTGCATGTGAGCTTGCCATAGAAGTGCCCACTGTTCCTTACATATACTTCTTATACTGGATCTGTAAACATTATATGGAACGTAATAATGTGACAATGCTTTGTTGGTTGGATGTTTGGCTGCATAATCCGCACTTTCATTCCATGATATCCCAGTGTGGCCTGGGATCCAGCAAAAGATGACTACGTGCTGGCATTCCTGGATATAGTATGGCAGGTGTGATTGAAACAAGTGAATTGTGTCCTCACTGCAGACAGGATCCCTCCCCAAGACTTGATTGCAGCAGAGGGTAACCTAACTTAGATGCCTTCCCACACTGCCCTCTGCTGATATCACGCTGAATCCTTTTCTCAGGCGGCATGGCATGGGATGCTAACACTGGCTTTAGCTGGTCTGGCTGGTGTGGGACAGCAAACTACTGACAAAAAAATGTCTAGATGGAGACCAAAACTCCACATAGGAACCGCTGGCCCTATGACTTTTATTCTTCCATTCTTTCACCTAAGGGCTCTACCTCCCTTCCCAAAATGGTACTGCTGCTCTTTACAGCCTCCTATAGAGGGTGAATTGCCTCTGCAGGGTAGAAGCTGGCAGTTTCTGGTAGAAGCCTCCCTGACTCCCTATCATCCACTCCTTTACCTTTCCTCCCTTTTCTCCAAGACTTGTAAGACAAGAAAGCATCTTGTCACCTGTCAAGTGATGCACCCTCCATTTGTGTTCCAGATAAGAACAGTCAAGTGCATACCACTCTGGTTGAAGGTGATCTAGTTTTATTGGGAGACTATTGTCAGATAAATAAGTAATATTTTTTGTAATAAAGATAGGTGGAACAGAACAAGAGTGTATTTGCTCAGAGCAGCAAATGATGATGTTACCAAGAGATTGTCAGATTTGGGGGGGGGGGGGGTAAAGAGAGCATTATTATTCATGTTGGGACTAACAATATTAAATGAACATGACACCTGACCATTTGTTGAATAAATATAGGACCATGCTGAAAAATGCTGCAAGTTAGGTCAAAATGTGTATGTGTATGTGTCTGCAATTCTTCCCAGACATGATAGGTGGGATTATATGCTGAGAGTCTAGTGGATTAACTCAAGACTTGAGGGAATTTGCAAGACTTCAGGAAGAAATTTTCATCAGTGTGGCCTGCACTTATAGGTAGGAGGAATTTATTTTGTAGAGATGGTATTCATTTGAACAAAGGTGACACAAGGATTTTTGCTAGTATCACTGAAGATATTTTAAGGGTTCCGGTGGGGAACTGCTAGTTAGGAGAGTGAAGTGTAATATAGATCTGCATTTATCTGATGATATGGGTGAAAGTAATGCTTGCACTCACCTCAAGAATTCTTGTTTGTTGCCACAACAGCTGACAGCAAGATGTTTTGAGGGTAGTAACATTTCAAATGAGTGGGATGAGAAAGATAGGAAAACAAGCCTAAATAACTTCAAGGGGTGTGTCAGGGTAGTAAACTTTAGAAGAATACTCAAGTCATGTTCATTCTGATATTACTGTGTCTACAGTAATATCAGAACTGTTTTCAATAAAATGGCTGAATTTGAACCAGGAGTTGGTTAGGACAGCTAATGCTGACATAATAGGGATAACAGAAACATGGTACCACCCAGAAATTGGGGATTCTGTTTGTTTGTTGTTTGGTTTTTAGAAGCATTAGCAACTAAGGCCATATTGCTCCGGGAATATGCAGTGGTCATTCCCTGACCTTTCCGCATCCTCTGTATTTGTTGGTGACGGGCTCGAACCCCGGTCTAATCAAGAAGCATGTGCTATGCACTGCTGCTCCTTCCCACCTGGCTAAGGAGGCGCCAGAAATTGGGGATGACGTGTTCTACTATGGTATGTATAATGTATTTAGGAAAGATAGAGAGGTTGGCAGGGGATGGTTGTGTCATGCTTCTTATAAAAAGCAGCCTGAGTGTAAAGAGAGTTTCTGCTGAGTCTGAAGTTATTTCTGCCAGCAGAGATAGGACAGCTAATCTGGGTGGTGTGAGTTAGTTGGAAGCAAAGATATAATGAGAGCGAAAGTAATCTGACCAGAAGATTGTACAAAGTATGACGAGACTCTTTACATGCAGATGGAATGGGCAAGCAAGTGCAAATGTCTTATTATGGGTGACTTCAATCTGTCCCAGATTGATTGGAATAAGTACGAGGGAAACTCACCTTGGGGAAAAATTTTTCTAAATAAACTAGATGATTATTATCTAGTACCAGCATGTCAGGGTGAGAATATTCTTGACTTCAACATTACTCACAAATTAGATAACATCAAAGGGCTTAAGATACAGGAACCACTGACAGGTAGTAATCAGAGTCGCCAATTGGAAGAAGAAGAAGAAAGGTGTTGTTGCAGTAGTTAAAGATAAAGGCCCTGGTTTTAATTTCAGAAGAGGTGATAGTTTAAGGTACTATATGGCATCTGTTAATTGGGTGAATTGCAGAGTGAGGGTGAAAACACTTGAATTATGGAATACCTGTAAAGCAAAAATCACAGAAGCCATGAATGCATACATACCATTAAGAAATACTGCAGGAGGAGGATGCCAAAATGGATGAATGTGGAGCTGGCTAGTCAAGTAGAGCAGAAAAAGATAGCATTGGATAATTATAGAGCAATGAGAAGTACTGAGGCCTACATCAGTTATAAGTTGATTTGTAATAGTAACACAGATGAGGTTTAGACAGGACAAGGCTGCATATTAGAAAGCACTGTCTAAGAGAACAAAGAATGGGGACAAGGAATTTTTCATGTACGTGAAAAGAAAGAAGAAAAAAGAGAATCAGATCAGGCCCTTGTGCACTGCATGTGGGACAGTCTTAGACAATGCAGCTGATGTTGTGGATGAATCGAACAGGACTTTGGATCTGTCTTTATTGAAGAAAGACCCTTCATGCTGGCAAGAGGCTGATTATCATTACAGATGCAAATACACATGCTCAGCTTGAGGAAAGGACAAATTTGGCCCTAAAAGTTATCCATGATTGGACTACCACATATAAACTAAAAATATCAACAGAAAATATTCAAGCAATTCTAATCAAAGGCAGCAACAATCAAGATTTATGGCAGACCAGTAAAACTTGTAACTAAATTCAAATATCTAGGAGTTATAGTTGAAGATAAACTGACCTTCCACCTGCATCTACTACATCTTGTGGAAAAGATCAGGAAATACACAGGCATGATTTCTAGAATTACAAGGTGTGACTAGGGTATATCTGCTATGGTGCAGGTGCCTAGTGCCACAGAATAATCCTCGAAAGAAATAGAAGAAAATTGGATACAATACAAAGGCATATCTTACTCACCATCACCAGGGCATGCTGCACCATTAGCATGCCTGCACTTCAGGTCCTGGCAGCTGTGCTCCCCTTGCATATGGAAGTGATTGTGAGAGGGTTCTAATACCACCACAGGAAAACTCTGCCAATGACAATCATGGACTATGTTCTCAACCTCACCAACAACCAGAAACAGGAAAGTAAAAACACTGTATCCAACCTCCTCCATCGATTGTTTATAAATTTTTCCAGGTATGTATTACTAAACTTTGTTATTAAGAAGCATATTGTAATAATTTTCTTTGTTGTAAATTAAATTTCAGCCCTAAATCATGCCGAGGGAACTTAGGCATAATTAGGGTAACTGCCGATTTATTTAAAGATGGTTTCTAAATTGCTTTGTACCAGCTATGGAAAACTATTTAAAGTGGAAAAATCTAGATTTCAAAGTTTTATTACTATTAGATAATGCACCAGGCAAACCAAAAGATTTAAGTCATCCAAAATATTGAAGTAATGTTCCTACTATCTAATACATCTTCTTTAATTCAACTATCAGATCAAGGCATTATATCTACCTTAAAACTCATTACATTAGAAAATCAAAACACTGATTCTGAATCTATTGAAGTGATGGTGACATGGAAACATTTTTATGGGCTGTATCGGAATCATAGCTTTATAGCTCAAAGAAGTAAAACCATCAACATTAAACGAGTGTTGGAAAAATGTATGGCCAGAGTCAGTTCATTCAGAAAATATGGTCAAACCAGCATAAAACAAAATTGGTGGGAGAGTAGAACTTCGATGATATGACTACCAAAGACATTCAAGAATTACTGGCAGAAAAAGAGGCTGATGAAGCAGATTTGGCGGAAATGGCACCGGAGGTAATCCAAATCAATTCAGAGGATGACAGCGTAGATGAAAATTCTAAAAAAAAACAAATTTTACGCTAAAAAGCATACAGGATGGCATAAACTTAGCCAAGCAATTAGAATCCTATTTTTTGAATGCAGATCCTTCGACTGAAAGGAACACAAAGTTCAAAAGGAAGCTTCAAAAATTCTTAGCTCCATACCATGCAGTTTACAAAGATCTATCAAGCAAAAACAAACAATCCCAGAATACTTATTTTTTAAAAAGAGTAGAAGACATGAAATCTAAATGCTGCAGAAGAAAGTCCAAAAGGTGAAAATATTCTGAAACAGAGAAAAAGGTTCTCATTTCATTGAAATTAACAGCAATGAAGAGGAAGAAAATTAAATGAACGTACATTACCTGACATATACACTGGTGCTCAAAGAAAGTGCATCACACCTTAAAATTTTAATTGTTGTCCGAATAATGTAAGTATATGGCAATATTTCTTACAGATTGCATCAGTAAGATTGACATGAAAAGGTGATGATGTAATATTGAATCAGCAATATTACATTACTTTCAGCTATATAAGCACACTCTGCAAGAGTTGCAGTCATTCCTTGCTTGTGTCAGGATGGCAAGTTACGTGCAGTTGACAGCACAAAGAAAGAGTTCTATTGTTGTTAACATGAGGAAGGATGTTCTTCCCATCATATTGCTTATAGATTGTCTTGTAATCAGTCGACAGTGAGTAGATTTCTTTCTAAACTCAAGAATACTGGTTCTACTGATAGGAAAAAAGGAACTGGATGCAAATGAGTCTACGCCAAAACAGGACCGCATTTTGAAGAGCTTATGCTTCTTCGTCTGAGCTGAAAAGAGAAGAGGAAGACCATACAGGAGTAGTGAGCAATAACAATCAGAAGACACATCTTTAAAAATGGACTTGTAACCTATCATCCTAGGAAGAAGCCCCTCCTCACAAAAAAAATGAAAAAGGCCCGATTAATTTGGTGTAAGGAGCATGTCAAAGAGACCCATTAATTACCATCAAGGGTAAAGGAAAGGGTTTTTGCTTCCATAAAGGTGAGTACAGTGGTCTCTGACAGTTTTTAAATTCTGTACAGTGGGATCAACTGACGATGTTACCAACAGTAAATTCTAAGTGGGAAGCATTCAAGGAATTAATCGTGGATGCTACTAAAACTTTCATACCTATTAAGAAATATTGTTCAAGGTTTAGGCCTAAATGGTTATCTAATGAACTAATGAGACTCGTAACAGAGAAGAAAAATGCATGGGATGCATATAAATTATCAAGTGACTCAGAAGCCTATGGCAGATATAAGCTAGTCTGTATTCAGGTCACAAAGGAGGTTAGGCAGGCGAAGGCAGATTACGAGAAATCCTTGACAAAAGATGCTAAGAAAAACAGCAAGGATTTCTTTACTTATATAAACTCTAAAAGGAAGGGGATGAATCTGATTGGTCCACTTGACATCGATGGTTCGACTATTGGTGATCCTGCTCAGATAGCAAACAAACTGAATGAGTATTTTTAGCATTAGCATTAGCATTAGTAGAGGCATTTGATGCAAGAAAGCAAGCTTATGCAGCATCAGCCAAAAAAAAAAAACAAAAAAAAAAGTAACATAAATAAATAAAAATAACCACTTCCACTTCACCCCTCTGTTCGTTCGAAATACCTGTCCAGCTGAGCCTTAATCTTATTTAGGCTATCAACTTCCACGACAAGGGATGGAAGTCTGTTCCACCCACCAACCACCCGCTGGCTAAAGGCAAATTTCCGCACATCTATCCTACATCTGTCTTTCCTCAATTTGAATTTATGCCCTCTCAGGTGATTTTTCTGAGCTAGAGGAAGAATCCCATCAGCATTGAGCATGCTCAAACCATTCAAGGCTTTGTACACCTCTATCAGATCACCCCGCTGGTGCCTAGTTTCCAGACACTGTAATTTGCAAAACTTAAGCCTTTCTTCGTAAGAGAACCCCTTTGTCCCATTCACCAATCTAGTTGCCCTTCAATGTACTCGTTCCAGCAGCTCTACATCCTTCCTGAAATGAGGCCTCCAGGCCTGTATACAGTACTCTAGGTGTGGCCTGACCATTGCCTTATACAAGGGAATAATGACCTCCTTATCCCTGCTAGAAAAATTCCTATATATCATTGACAATACACCATGAGCTACTCTTGCAGCTCGTCTGCACTGCTCAGAGAACTTCATATCTGCCTGCACAACCACCCCCAGGTCCCTTTCATTTTCTACCACTGTCAGTGTAGTACCACAGAGTTGATACGTTGCTCTGGGGTTGCTGTTTCCCATATGTAGTACTTTACATTTGTCAATGTTAAACTTCATTTGCCACCTCGAAGCCCATCTGCTCAACCTTTCCAAATCCTGTTGCAGCAGCATAGTGTCAGTAGTGTCCTTGACAACCCTGCCAACCTTCGTATCGTCTGCAAACTTGGACATTAAGCCTGATATACCATCATCAATATCATTTATAAATACAGAAAACAATAAAGGCCCCAATACTGAACCCTGAGGGACTCCACTAATAACATTAGTCCACGATGAGCAGTGTCCATTGATTAACACTCTCTGTCTTCTCCCCCTCAACCACCCCTTTATCCATAGCAGCAACTTGCCTCCAATGCCACACTGCTCCAATTTGTGCAGCAGTCTTCCATGTGCAACAGTATCAAAAGCCTTTCTAAGATCCAAGTATATAATATCAAAGTTATTCCCTGCATCCAGTTCTTTTGTGACTGCATCATAGTATCCAATCAAATTGGTCAGGCAAGACTTCCCCTTAACAAAACCATGCTGTGTCCTAGCTATAACTGAAGTCTTGTCTAGATGATCCTGCAGTGCTTCTTTCACCAGTGCCTCCATTAATTTTCCAGGAACAGAAGTTAAACTCACAGGTCTTTAATTACTTGTGTCAGCCTTTGATCCCCCTTTGTGAATTGGGGTCACATTTGCACATCTCCAGTCAATGGGTACCTCCCCTGAGTCCAAGGAAGCTCTCATAATTATGGCTAAGGGTTTGCTTACCTCCTTTGCTGCCTCCTTTAATATAACTGGATAGATCCCATCCACCCCAGGTGCCTTTCTTGTGTTTATCTTCAACAATTTCTCCTCCACTTTGCTCTCAGTTATTACAAGATTCTCTAGCTTACTGCTAGAGTTGAATACACCTCTGGCATTCCCCTCGCTGAATAACTCCTCATGTGTGAATGTCGATGCAAAATATTCATTTAGTTTGTTAGCTACCCGAGCAGGGTCATCAACAGTTGACCCATCGATCTCAAGTGGACCAATCTGATTCATCCCCTTCCTTCTAGAGTTTACATAAGTAAAGAACTCTTTGCTGTTTTTCTTCGCATCCCTTGCCAAGGATCTCTCGTAATCTGCCTTCGCCTGCCTAACCTCCTTTGTAACTTGGTTACAGATCAACTTGTATCTATCATAGGCGTCCGTGTCACGTGTTAATTTGTATGTATCCCATGCATTTTTCTTCTCTGCCATATGCCTCATTAGTTCATCTGACAACCATTTAGGCCTAAACCTTGAACAATATTTCTTAGTTGGTATGTAAAGCCTAGTAGCTTCCACGATAAGTTCTTTGAATGCTTCCCATTTTGAATTTGCTGTTGGCAATATCATCAGTTGATCCCACTGTATAGAATTTAAATACTGTCTCAGTCCATTGTAGTCGCCTTTATGAAAGCAATACCCCTTCCCTTTACCCCTAATGGTAGTTACCTCTTTGAGTAACTCCCACTTCAGCACACTGTGATCACTGCCACCAAGTGGTTCATTTATCTGCAGATTCTTAATGCATGAAGAATCACTACTGATAATCAAATCAAGAGTTTTACTCCCTCTAGTTGCCTCCCGAACATGCTGATGTAGAAAACAATCATCCAATAAATCCACAAAAGCCTTGCTACTGTGTGAGTGACCAGCCCCCAAATTCCAGTCAATATCTGGGAAATTAAAATCCCCCATTATAAGACTCTCTGATTTACTGGCCCACTCTATTTCTCCGAACAGTTTCTTATTATACTCATCAGAGTCATTAGGCCTATAGCACACTCCTACTCTCAATTTTGATCTCCCAATGCTTATGTCACACCAAACTGACTCGACACTGCACTGTCCAGCGATGTCGACTGGTTTCACTTCCTTGGATTTTATGTGTTTTTTAACTAATAGCATAACCCCTCCTCCCTTCCTATCCTGTCTATCCTTTCTGTAGACATTGTACTCCCCAAATTCCAGTTCTGCATTTCTTATATCTGTGTGACACCACGTCTCTGAAATCCCCACAATATCTGCCTTTGATGTTTTGAGCAATACCTCAAATTCATCAAATTTATTTACTAAACTCCTAGCATTGGTGTACACACAAGTATACATGCACCTGTTCTTTTTCTTAGCTTCCCTAACACAACCCATGTGTTTACTTGTACCCCAATGATTCCCAGCAGTCTCTGAAATATCCTGCATCTTATTTTCCAGGCTGCGGCTCATTCCAATAGAAGCAGTGCAAGAATCACTTTCACCTCTGCCAGTGGCTACTGTTAATCTATTAGTCCTTGTATCCCCCCAATCTAGCAGTTTTCCGACCCACCTAACATTGCCTCGATAGCATCAGCAAACATTCTTGCACCCTTTCTATTTAAGTGTATCCCATCCCTGTAGAAGCAGTCTCTCCTGTTAACAACCTGTTAACCTGTCTCCTGTTTTGCATCTACATTCACACATGAGGAATTACTAAGGTTTGAAAATGGCAGAAGGTTATCAAATTGTAGCAGGATACTTAATGATTTTGTAATAACTGAAAGCAAAGTGGAGAAATTGTTGAAGTTAAACATAAGAAAAGCACCTGGGGTGGATGGGATCTATCCAGTTATATTAAAGGAGGCGGCAAAGCAACTAAGCAAACCTTAGCCATAATTATGAGAGCATCCTTGGACTCAGGGGAGGTTCCCACGGACTGGAGATGTGCAAATGTATCCCCAATTCACAAAGGGGGATCGAAGGGTGACACAAGTAATTACAGACCAGTTAGTTTAACCTCTGTTCCAGGTAAAATAATGGAGTCACTGGTTAAAGATGCATTGCAGGATCATCTAGACAAGACTGCAGCAATAATTCAGACACAGCATGGGCTTGTTAAGGGAAAGTCTTGTCTGACAAATTTGATAGGATATTATGATGTGGTTACAAAGGAACTAGATGCAAAAAATAATTTTGATATCATATATTTGGATTTCAGGAAAGCTTTTGACACTGTTGCACATGGAAGACTATTGTACAAATTGGAGCAGAATGGTATTAAGGGAAAGTTGCTACAATGGATAAAATGATGGTTAAGTGGCAGAAGACAGAGGGTGGTAATCAATGGGTGCTGCTCTTCGTGGACTAATGTTATTAGTGGAGTCCCACAGGGTTCAGTGTTAGGTCCACTGTTGTTTTGTATATTTATCAATGATATTGATGAAGGTATATCAGGCTTAATGTCGAAGTTCGCAGATGATACAATGGTTGGCAGGGTTGTTAATGACAGTAACGGCAGTGTGCTACTGCAACAGGATCTAGATAATTTGGGCAGATGGGCTAAGAAGTAGCAACTGATGTTTAACCTTGACAAATGCAAAGTACTGCATATGGGTAGAAGTAACCCCAGAGAAATATACCAACTGTGTGGTACTACACTTAAGGTGGTAGAAAATGAAAAAGACCTGGGAGTAATTGTGCAGTCAGATATGAAGTTTTCTGAGCAATGCAGACAGGCTGCCAGGGCAGGTCATGGGGTTTTGTCAATGATATATAGGAATTTTGCTAGCAGGGAGAAGGAGGTGATTGTCCCTCTGTATAAGGCAATGGTCAGGCCACGCCTTGAGTACTGCGTACAGGTCTGGAGGCCTCATTTTACGAAGGATGTAGATTTACTTGAGCGTGTACAGAGAAGGGCAACAAGATTGGTGAGGGGAATGAAGGGATCCTCTTACCAAGAGAGGGTTAAGTTCTGCAAATTGCAGTGGCTGGAGACTAGGCACCTGCGCGGTGATCTGATTGAGGTGTATAAGGCCTTGAATGGGTTGAGCACGCTGAATTCTGATGGGATTCTTCCACTTGTTCAGATTACGAACCTAAGGGGGCATAAATTCAAATTAAGAAAAGACAGATGTAGAATAGATGTGCGGAAATTTCCCTTTAGCCAGCGGGTGGTTAATTGCTGGAACAAACTTCCATCTGTCGTTGTGGAAGTTGACAGGTTAAATAAATTTAAGGAGGAACTGGACAGGCATTTGGAGGGAATGGGGTGATTTTTTTTTTTTTTTTTTTTGGCTGATGCATAAGCTCATACACTTGCTTTCTTGCATCACATGCCACTACTGCTACTACCACTACTACTACTACTATTCCCGAGCAGTGGAAGTCAGTTATTTTCTCGGATGAGAAGAAATTCCACCTGCATGGCTCTGATGGGAGACAAATGATTCGCTGTAGACGTGGTGAAGAATACCATCCAGACTGTATGGTGTCTATAGTGAAATTCCCTACCAGCCAAATGATATGGGGGTGCATTTCGTATCGCGTAGTAGGTCACCTGCAGTTTATAAAAAGTTTCGTAAATGTCAATGGATACCTGGGCTATATTGGAAGGCAAATTGCTGCCAACCATTAGAGACCATTTCAACCTACCAAGTAACTGCATCTTTCAGACCCACGTAGTCCATGCACCATTAAACCTCAATACAAACAAACAAACAAACAAACAAGCATCTTTCAGGATGACTCTGCTCCTTGTCATCGGATGAAAAGTGTAAGTAGGCACTTCTGTAGTTATTTTAGCTTCGTTTCTGCATTAGAGATTCGGCAGCAATGTGTTTACATTTGTTACAGGTGAAAAAATGGTTTTAAGAACAGTTCATTACAACTGTTAGCTGGCCAGGAAATAGCCTAGACCCGAATCCTATAAAGAACTGTTGGCATCGTGTGGGATCTGCAGTTGCCAGAAACAAACCAAAGACCCTTCGTGAACTTCAGGAAGCCATAATTCGTGTATGGAACCATGAACTATCAGTTCATTATCTTCAGAAATTGAGGTTGTCGATGCCTCGACAGTGTGCTGCTGCCATCAGGGCCAGAGGCAGTTCAACTAAATATTAGTTTGCACCTGCTGAACTTTTCATTTTGTTTTCCATTTAAAATGATAAACTGAAGCAAATTGAGGGCTTCTGATAACATTTCAGCCATACTGTTATTGTTATTTGGTTTTTAGGAGCATTAGCAACTAAGGCCATATTGCTCCGGGAATATGCGGTGGTCATTCCCTGACCTTTCCGCATCCTCCGTATTTGGTGGTCACGGGCTCGAACCCCAGTCTAATCAAGAAGCGTGTGCTACGCACTGCTGCTCCTGCCCACCTGGCTACGGAGGCGCCATTTCACCCATAATTGTCGTGTTTATCAAAAATGTTGTATAAAGGTTGCAAATGCTCATTTTGGAATATTTTGAGAGTACCTGTCAAATATTACTCAGTTTTGCCTTAACTATTAATAAATATCTTTTGTTTATATTTCTATTTGTGATGCTAGTCATTAATGTAACATAACATCACAAAAAAGGGTGAGAAATGTGAAATTCCCAGGTGATGCACTTTCTTTGAACACCAGTGTATGTATCACAGTTTGTAAGACATTTGTTCAGTTATTACTATTTTTAATAAAAAGTAAGTTTCCAATAGTTATAAAAAAAATTATGTATTTTTGTTAGGCTTTTGGAACACAACCTTCCTTTTTGTACTGGTTCTTAGTCCAGCATAATACGGTTTTGCACTACATGAGATTTTATAGGAATCTAACTACCATGTTATACGAGAGTTACCTGTATTTCCAAGTAGACTCTTTTTTTTCTGAATATAATTATTATCTGAAAATGAACAAAGCTAACAGAATGAAGTCATAAATTTGCAGGAAAACCACAAAATTTTACATTCTTACAATTTTATAGTTTTATCACATTTAAATAAATAAATAAATTTTCTGTTTTGGCACGACAACCAAGTCAGTAGAGTTTACAATAAATCGTCAATACAAATATTTATCGTATTTAGTAGTCACGGGCTTGAACTCCGGTCCACTCAAGGAACGCGTGCTATGCACTCTCGCTCCTAACCACTGGGCTACGTCAGGCCCTTACTGTTGTTATTGGTACAAAAAAAAACAGTTACTATAATTTATTTAGTTTATTATGACTGAATATTTTTAAGCAAAAGGAACAAATGTGGAGCGAACCCTGTTCAATCTATAGCAAACCCAGACTGGGCCATTCTACGCACTTTTCATACGAGTGAAAAGTAATGAGCATCTGTAAAAGAATAAACAATGGAGAGAGTGCCTTTCTCCCACTAGGCATTTATAAATTTCCAGGAATCCTCAAAAGAACAAATTTTCCCATGGAATTTCCGAAAGTTGGCAGATATTTTCTTAGAAAATATTTAATGATCGTATTTGTGAGTGACTTAAGGGTCCTGAGGATTAGTAAACTTGGTCAAGGTTAGAACCCTATGACGACAAGGTATGCGAGCATGAAAAATGTGATGACAACTTGCATATTACTGAGCGCTAAGAACATTTCACCATCCGCTTACACTATTTGTGTGAACTGAATAAAGGAGGGAAATAAATATAGGTTTTCAGTTTCGGTTTGGGTTCGGCTCCACTCTGAACAAAAATATTAGTTTGTTTTCAGTTTGGGTTTTTGGTTCAGTTTAGTTTGATGCCCTGCTTTAATTATAATAGATAAATACTGGCTAGATAGAAAATGATCAAATTATCAATAATAGAGAGATTGATTTTGGTAATGCAATCCCCCTACAATGGACCAATAGCAAAAAAGGCCAGATAGACAACAGACCAAACCAACACACACCCCCAACACTACATTTTAATATACACTTTTCTGGCCTTTACAAAGCCTGTATTGTATCACAAAAGATCATCACAGAGTTTGGGGGAACCTCTTGGGCCGCAAAACCTGTAATGCTATGCACTATGTACTCCCCCATACTGAAATTCTGCATCCCTTATGTCTGAGTGCCACCACATCTCTGAAACTTGTACTGATAATATCAACAGTCATGTAAGAAAACAAGTGTTAGAAAAATAAAGAACATATTTTAAATGAAGGCACAAAACTGCTTTCAAAAGTGTGTTTACATCTTTGATGAAAAAAAAAATAATAATAATATATAAAGTTTTATGTCTTGACCAGTGTAATAATCCAAAACAGGCAGTAAAGATATTTTCAAAAATGTTTCACATTAATAGAGTTTTCATTTTTATACAGGTTTAAGAACTCCACTCCACATTCACTCAGTTAGAAAACCAAACAAAACAATAAATGTGAAAATAAATCAACAAGTACATTCAAAGTCATAAAATGACCATTTAAAACTTGCTACTGGGTCTTCATTTAACTTTTGTTCAGTTACCCACCTTCAGTGAGAAATCATTGAGGACAAATATTGGTGCTCTTGAACCAGAAGTAAAACCTCAACATGATCATGGCAAGTATACGCAAGTGACATTTTTGTCAAATAAAAAAGAAGAAGCCATCTGTGCTGTTCAAAAACAAATATAATATTCATGCTATAATTATCTTGAAATGTTAAGTAAGTCCTTCATATGACATGGAAAGTAAATACAAGGGCAAATGTTTGTCAATACACCAGTTACTGGAGCTGCCCTTAGGAACAGAATCTCAAAGTGGGCTCAGAAATGAAATCAGTTAAGTAAATTTCTTTAGTAAATTGAATGCAGAATTAAGTGTTTGTTTTCCATTAATTAATATTGATTAAATATTTATTTTTCGCAGTTAATAAAGCTCCAAACCTTGTTTTCCCAAACAGTGCTTTTTTATGGAATGGGTTCTATTTTTGCATAACCTCATTCATTTATTTTTCCTCTATTGTAAATTTCTGCTCTCAGTAAATTATATAAATTGTCTCTAAAGTTATCCATATCTCTAAATTGCTAAGAACAGCTTGGCCTCTGACAATAAAAAGATTCTGTTGTTAGCTGCTTCCAATATCTATTTTGTAAGCACTGCGGTATTTAAATTAATAATAAATAGTACTGTACCTTTTATGAAGGCCCTGATGACAGAATTGCAAATATAATTCTCTGGCTGTCTTATATGAACCGAGTGCTTGTTGAAAGTTCTTTGCTTCAAACAATGAAGCTATTTCAGTTTCTAGATGTTTTGCTTCTTCAAATCTAAATAATAAAATATGATTTGCAAAAATTATGTAGATTGAAATTCCATATGTATAATCCTGTACATTTAAAAAAACTGTTTTATTTCTGTAATACAACTTCAAGTGAAAACAAAAGTATAAGTTGCACTTGTTTTGCACACAGGTGATAATGGAAAGATTTCAAATCAAAAGGAACCAAGATGAAATTTATGCTCAAGTTACGGATTAGTATAGTAGTGTATTATTATTATTAGTAGTAAAACTAACAAATTTTAAGGTTTTCCTTAAATGAAGTTACTTCCACAAATGAGTCAAAAGCTCACAATGGGGATAATGAGACCGTACTAGAAAACATAATGCCACACAGTAAAGAAAAATTATAATTGTTTTCATGAGAGAAAATATTGTGGAAAAAACATAACACTGGATACAGTATATAGGTAATTACCATGTTATACGAGGTAACCCTCGTATAACATGGTAGTTAGGTTCCTATAAAATCTTGCGTAGTGCGAAACCATGTTATATGGGACTAAGAACTAGTGCAAAAAGGGGAGTTAAGTTCCAAAAGCTAACAAAAATACACATTTTTTAAAATTAAAAATAGTAATAACTGAACAAATGTTTTACAAACTGTGATACATATGTCACAGTTTATGTACATTCATTTAATTTTTCTTCCTC